>NW_028318493.1:4460000-4730000 GCF_062004578.1 Staurois parvus
CTATACTCTTCCCCTTTCCTCCTTTCCACGCTGTGCCCCCCCCCCCCCAAGCTGTGCCCCTGTACTGTACCCTATAACAATTCACTAGGTTGTGCCCCCCTATCATAATGTGACACTTTACTGTACCCTATATTTCTTCACTATGTACTGCCCTCCATGCCAAGCTGTGCCCCTTAATTTTTTACTATGTTGTGCCCTCCATGCCAAGCTGTGCCCCTGAATCATTTACTGTTTTGTAGCCCCCATATCAACCTGTGCCCTTTTACTGTACCCATAATTCTTTACTTTGTTGTACCCCCTGTGCCATGCTGTGCCCCTTTACTGAACCCCATAATTCCTCACTATGCTGTGCCCCCCATATCAATCTATGACTCTTTACTGTACTGTATCATTTGCTATATTGTGCCCACTATGCCATTCTGTGCCCCTTAATGCTTTACTAAGTTGTACACCCCCCCCCATATCAGCCTGTGCCCCTTTACTGTACCCTATAATTCTTCACTATGTTGCCCCCCTCCCATATAATGCTGTGCCCCTTTACTGTACCCTATAATTCTTCACTATGTCGCCCCCCTCCCATATAATGCTGTGCCCTTTACTGTTCGTAATCCTTCATTATGTTGTGCCCACCGTGCCCCTTACTACGTTGTGCCCCCATATCACCCTGTCCTCCTTTACTGTAGCCCATAATTCTTCATTATGTTTTGCCCCCCCATATCTATAACTCTGTGACCTTTAATTGTCTGCTATAAAGTGCCCCCATGCCATGCTGTGCCCCATTGTTATTTTGCCCCCCCCCCCCACTCAAACTCTGTGCCCCTTTATTGTTTTGTACTCAGTAATGATTTACAATATTGTGCCCCCATGTCATGCTGTGCCCCTTAATTCTTCCCTATATTGTGCCCCCCCCCATGCTGTGCCCCTCAATTCTTCCCTATATTGTGCCCCCATGCCATGCTGTGGCCCGTTGTTATGTTGTTCCCCCCTCCATAAACTCTGTGCCCCTTTACTGTTTTGTACCCAATAATTATCTTCAATATTGTCATGCTGTGCCCTTTATTCTTCCCTATTTTGTGCCCCCCATGCCATGCTGTGCCCCTTATTCTTCCCTATGTTGTGCCCCCCCCCATGCCATGCTGTGCCCCTTATTCTTCCCTATGTTGTGCCCCCCATGCCATGCTGTACACCTTATTCTTCATTATGCCCCCCCTTCTCATATAACTTTGCCCCCCTCTATTGTTGTGCACTCAATTATTTACTATATTGTGCCCCCCCTCCCTCCCCCATGCTGTGCCCCCTAATTCTTGTGCCCCCTCCCCCCCGACTCCTCACCTCCGAGTCGGACGAGCTGTTCTGGTGGGTCTCGGACTCGTTGACCAGCGAAGACTTGACGTCGGCCAGATCCCTCTCGGCCGATGAATTGTCGGAGATCTTCTCCTCCTGCTCGCCCTCGTCTTTGAAGGCGATCATCTCATCGTTGGCCCCCAGGTCGTCCCCTCCGCCGCCGTTCAGCTGCGGCATGCTGCTCTCCGCCCGCCCCGCTCGGGGGACACACCGGCAGAAAGAAGAGAAGCGGCGGCGGCGGCGATCCCGGGAAAGAGACGGAGAAAAGTTTTGTGCGGCGATCCCGGCTCCGCTCCGCGGCCCCCGCCGCTCGGGGGAGGGAAAGGGGGGGCAGGGGGCAACTTTTCCCGGGGCCGCGTGGGGGGGGCGCGGGGCGATCTCCTTGTCTTTGTCCGATCCGCGGGGCCCCCCTCCTCCTCCTCCTCCCCACCGCACCCCGACAGTCCCGCACAAGGCGAACCGAGCCCCCCAAAAACTACACACAGCCCCCCGAGCCGAGAGCAGGCAGCGCCCCGGACTCCGCTCCGCTCGCCGGATTCAGTCGGTTGAAGTTCCTCTGGAAGGAATCCAGTTCAAAGGCGGCTGTGATTGACAGCTGGAGGGGGGAGGAGGGGGGAGTCTGATCCGGGAGGGAGGAGGAGGGGACCGGGAGCGGGGGGGGGGGCTTTAATTTCATGCACGGGGGAGGGGCCAGTCTGACTGACGGAGGACTAAATAAATGTCAGCAAAAAAATGGAGGAAAAAAAAGAAGAAAAAAAGTAGCAAAATGGAAACAAGTGAAAGAAAAGAAACTGAGAGCGAGAGGGGGAGGGGAGGACTGCACTGTGCAGGAGGAGGAAGAGGAGGGACAGGGGTGCAGGAAGAGCACTGACACACCGACACCAACACACTGATACACTGACACTGACACACTGCACTGTGCAGGAGGAGGAAGAGGAGGGACGGGTGCAGGAAGAGCACTGATACACTGACACCAACACACTGATACACTGCACTGTCCAGGAGGAGGGACAGGGGTGCAGGAAGAGGACTGATACACTGACATCAACACACTGATACACTGACATCAACACACTGATACACTGCACTGTGCAGGAAGAGGAGGGACAGGGGTGCAGGAAGAGGACTGATACACTGACATCAACACACTGATACACTGACACCAACACTGATACACTGCACTGTGCAGGAAGAGCACTGACACACAGACACCAACACACTGACACCAACACTGATACACTGCACTGTGCAGGAGGAGGAAGAGGAGGGACGGGTGCAGGAAGAGGACTGATACACCGACACCAACACACTGATACACTGACACCAACACACTGATACACTGCACTGTGCAGGAGGAGAAACGGGTGCAGGAAGAGCACTGATACACCGACACCAACACACTGATACACCGACACCAACACACTGATACACTGACACCAATACACTGCACTGTGCAGGAGGAGAAACGGGTGCAGGAAGAGCACTGATACACCGACATCAATACACTGACACCAACACACTGATACACTGCACTGTCCCGGAGGAGGGACGGGTGCAGGAAGAGGACTGATACACTGACACCTGATACACTGTACTGTGCAGGAGGAGGAAGAGGAGGGACAGGGGTGCAGCAAGACAACTGACACACTGACACCAATACACTGCACTGTGCAGGAGGAGGGATAGGGGTGCAGGAAGAGCACAGACACACTGATACACTGACACCAACACACTGATACACTGACACCAACACACTGAAACACTGCACTGTGCAGGAGGAGGAAGAGGAAGGACAGGGTGCAGGAAGAGCACAGACACACTATACACTGACACCAACACACTGATATACTGACGCAAACACTGATTGCAAACAGATCCACCAACACTGACACACTACAGGAGGATGAAGAAGAGGGACAGGAGCATAAAAAGAGCACTGGGACTCACTGCACACTGACACACTAGAGGAGGGACAGGAGCACAGACACACTGCACTACACACTGACACTAACACACTACAGGAAGAAGAGGGACAGGAGCACAGGAAGAGCACTGATACACTCACTGCACACTGACACACACATACTGAAACACACACACTCCCATGCACACTCACTGATACACACTCTAACATACACACTGACACAAGCACTCTGACACACACACTAATACACACACTCACTGACACACGCATACGTACTGACACAAACACCATGAGACAATCACTGACACACACTAACATGTTCACTGACACACATACATACACACACTAACATTCAAACAGACACATACACTAACATTGACTCACACACTAACATACACACATACTGACACATTCACACTGATACACACACATTGACACAATCACTGCCATGTACAGACTGACACAAATTAAATACATGCACTGACAAACCCATACTGACACACACTGACACTGTCCCATGCACTCACACACTGATACATACACACTGACACACAGTGACACTCACAGTGACACACTGACACACACAGTGACACACACATAGTCACACTGACACACACAATCACACTGACTGACACACAGTGACACACTTACACTGACACACACACAGTTACACACTCAGTGACACACATTCACACTGACAAACACACAGTGAGTGACACACTCACACTGACACACACATATACTGACTCACACATACAGTGACACACTCACACAGTGACACACATTCACACTGAGACACACACTGACACACACAGAGTGACACACACCGTTACACACGCCCACAGGGACACACTCACACACATAGTTACACACGCCCACAGTGACACACACTGACACACACAGTGACACACATTCACACTGACAGACACACAGTGAGTGACACACACTCAGTCACACACACTGACACACACAGTCACACTGACACACAGTGACACACACACTGACGCAGTCACAAACACTGACACACAGTGACGCACACACTGACACACACAGTGACACATTCACACTGACACACACACACAGTGACACACATTCACACTGACACACAGTGACACATTCACATTGACACACACACAGTGACACATTCACACTGACACACACACACACAGTGACACACATTCACACTGACACACAGTAACACACACACAGAGACACACACTGACACAGTGACACACACAGTCACACACTGACACACATACACTGTGACACACACACTCACACACAGTGACACACACTTGCACTGACACTCACACTGACACACACACACAGTGACCCACACACAGTCACACACACTCACGCTGACACACACAGTTACACTGACACACACAGTGACACACACTGGCACAGTTACACAGTGACACACACACAGTGACACACACACTGACACACACTCACATTGACACACACAGTCACATACACACAGTGACACACACACAGTGACAAACACAGTGACACACACTGACACACTGACACTGACACACACACACTGACACACACAGTGACACACACAGTCACACACACTGACACACACAGTGACATGCACTGACACACATGCACACACTGACACTCTGACACTGACACACACACAGTGACACACACAGACACACATGCACACACTGACACACATGCACACACAGACACACATGCACACACAGACACACAGTGACACACATGTACAGTGACACACACACTGGCACATGCCCTCACTCACACATGTAGTGCTACATAAACACTGACACAGAAAGTGCCCCCTGACCTCTCCCTGGCATGTCCTGGGGGGGGGGGTGTTGTACAATACAGATCGGGATATTGCACCTTCAGGTTGTAGGGGGTTGAGGCCGCCATACACAGAATTTCCTCTCATTCCGGCTGAATTGGCTCCAAATCGGTTCTGTGGATGGCCCAGTTGGCACCACCCAATGGAGTTTTGTTGAAGCAGCGGGGTGGAAGATTAATCGCTGATTGTATCCAATCAGATGCAGCCGCTTGTTCCGGTATTCTGGCAGCTGTCAGAATATAATATCCAGCAGGGGGGATTCCTCCATATACGTTGTGTAGTGTAGATGGGGAATCCACTAGATTTCTCTGGTACAGCCTGGGGCTTAGGGGTTGCCATACACTGGTTAAGATCCCCTGTTCAGCCAATGGGCCCCCAGTACTTTTTCCTGACCGGTGTCGGTGTCACAGTGGGCATCTCTGCTCTCGGTGTCACAGGCCCGCCCTACTCCTTAAAGGGAAAATTGCAATGACTTGTTCTATAGGTTAGGAAAATAGCAACCTTTGCAGAACAAATTGTAGCAAAGTTGTTTTGGCTACTTTAGAGATTAAAGTGTTCCTAAACCCACAACAGTACAATCAGTCTGTAGATGCAGTAAAGCACGCTTGTTATACTCACTGTGGAACCTAATGGGTTTAATCCTCCACTTTGTGTAAATAGGATGTTTGATCCCGTCTTCTCTGATACTCCCCTTCTTTTCTCAATCCATCTGCTGATAGTACAGAGCTCTATGAGTCACTCTGCACATGCTCAGTTTGGTGTGTATTGCTAGAGAGGATTTTTTCCTTGGGAGAGTGCATGTGATCAGCACAGGGCCAATTAGCACCATCCAGACAGAGGCTCAGAGGTTATGCAGTCTCATAGGACAGTCAGAGAGGAATGAAAACTCCTCCTACAAACTTTAACCAGTGCTCTGCTGGACACTGATAGATGTCACAAGACTGCTCCAACTACTGATCAGAAAATGTATTTAGCAGTTTATATTTACGAAAACAATTGCATTTTCATGTTGTGTGTACTGTGGGAGACCAGATATAGTGAATGCAGGGTTCTGGGAGACCTGATATCGTGAATGCAGGGTCCTGAGAGACCAGATATAGTGAATGCAGGGTCCTGAGAGACCAGATATAGTGAATGCAGGGTCTGGGGAGACCAGATATAGTGAATGCAGGGTCCGGGGAGACCGGATATAGTGAATGCAGGATCAGGGGAGACCAGATATAGTGAATGCAGGGTCTGGGGAGACCAGATATAGTGAATGCAGGGTCCGGGGAGACCAGATATAGTGAATGCAGGGTCTGGGGAGACCAGATATAGTGAATGCAGGGTCCGGGGAGACCAGATATAGTGAATGCAGGGTCTGGGGAGACCAGATATAGTGAATGCAGGGTCTGGGGAGACCAGATATAGTGAATGCAGGGTCCGGGGAGACCGGATATACTGAATGCAGGGTCTGGGGAGACCAGATATAGTGAATGCAGGGTCCGTGGAGACCAGATATAGTGAATGCAGGGTCCGGGGAGACCAGATATAGTGAATGCAGGGTCCGTGGAGACCAGATATAGTGAATGCAGGGTCCGGGGAGACCAGATATAGTGAATGCAGGGTCCGGGGAGACCAGATATAGTGAATGCAGGGTCCTGGGAGACCAGATATAGTGAATGCAGGGTCCGGGGAGACCAGATATAGTGAATGCAGGGTCCGGGGAGACCAGATATAGTGAATGCAGGGTCCATGGAGACCAGATATAGTGAATGCAGGGTCCTGGGAGACCAGATATAGTGAATGCTGGGTCCGGGGAGCCTGCATTCACTATATCTGGTCTCCCTGGACCCTGCATTCACTATATCTGGTCTCCCACAGCACACAAAACATGGAAATGCAATTATTTTAGTAAATACTAACTGCTAAATACCTTTTCTCAACAGCAGTATATAAAAGTCTTGTGACTTCTATCAGTGTCCAGCAGAGCACATGTTAAAGCTTGTAGGAGGAGTTTTCAATCTCCTCTGACTGTCCTATGAGGCTACATGACCCCTGGCTCTCAGTATGGACAGTGCTGATTGGCCCTGTGTTGATCACATGCACTCTCCCCCAAAAAAATACTCTCTAGTAATACACACCAAACTAAGCATGTGCAGACTTGCCACTGCTGCTCTGTACTATGGTAGAAGGATTCGGTATAGTAAAAGAAGGGGAGGATCAGAGAAGACAGTATACCCAAATTAGTTTTATATTCTTTTTTTAGGGACAGATAAGCTGCATGTACATGGAGGTAATAAAATACTCTCATCTACAGTGCCTTGAAAAAGTATTCATACCCCTTGAAATATTCCACATTCTGTAATGTTACAACCAAAAACGTAAATGTATTTTATGGGGATTTTATGTGATAGACCAACACAAAGTGGCACATAATTGTGAAGTGGAAGGAAAATAATAAATGGTTTTCAAATTTGTTTACAAATAAATCTGTTAAATGTGTGGCGTGCATTTGTATTCAGTCCCCTTTACTCTGATACTTCTAACTAAAATCTAGTGGAACCAATTGCCTTCAGAAGTCACCTAATTAGTAAATAGAGTCCACCTGTGTGTAATTTAATCTCAGTATAAATACAGCTGTTCTGTGAAGCCCTCAAAGGTTTGTTAGAGAACATTAGTAAACAAACAGCATCATGAAGGCCAAGGAACACACCAGACAGGTCAGGGATAAAGTTGTGGAGATGTTTAAAGCAGGGTTAGGTTCCAAAAAAATCTCCCAAGCTTTGAACATCTCACTTTGCACTGTTCAATCCATCATCTGAAAATGGAAAGAGTATGAAACAACTGCCAACCCACCAAGACATGGCCATCCACCTAAACTGACAGGCCGGGCAAGGAGAGCATTGATCAGAGAAGCAGCCAAGAGGCCCATGGTAACTCTGGAGGAGCTGCAGAGATCCACAGCTCAGGTGGGAGAATCTGTCCACAGGACAACTATTAGTCGTGGACTCCACAAATCTGCCCTTTATGGAAGAGTGGCAAGAAGAAAGCCATTGTTGGAAGAAAGCCATAAGAAGTCCCGTTTGCAGTTTGCAAGAAGCCATGTGGGGGACACAGCAAACGTGGGAGAAGGTGCTCTGGTCAGAGGGGACCAGAATTGAACTTTTTGGCCTTAAAGCAAGACGCTATGTGTGGCAGAAGACTAAGGCTACGTTCATATTGAGGAGTTTTTGAAGTATTTTTGACTAGCGGTATTTAACCTCCCTGGTGGTATTCCCGAGTGTAGCTCGGGGTAAAGTTTCAGCACCACAAGCGCTAACCCCGAGCTACACTCGGGAATACACTGCAGCGTTGCTCCAGGATCTCTTTTTCACTTACCTTGTCCTGCGCTCCTGCGATGTCCCCCCTGCAGTGTCCCCTGTAATGTCCTCCGGCCGATGCCGGCATCTGTCTTCTGGGTTCCATTCCCTGCGACGTCGGGACGTACGGGGGACGGAACGGCGGAAAATTGTAAAAGTGACATTCACTAAATACACTAAAATCACATAGTATAACATTCCTGTATCAAACCATTTCACATACATTTTGTTCCCGAGTGCTTTGTCCGGCGCCCTGCCTGCATTTTTACTGTTCTTTCTGCCTGGAAAATGAGAAACTTCCATGGCGTCCAAAAAGCGTCCCTTTAGGTCAAAAGCGGTTTTAGACCGGCTAGAGAACAGCGATAGTAAATCAGAACCACTTGCAGAATTGAGTGATAATGATTCGTGGGGGAAATTCCTCATCAGACACTGAAAATGATTTTGCGACTTTGCTCAGCGATGTGCGAACTTGGCGCTATATTTCAAATTTCAGTGTTTTTGGTTTGATTATATTATTGAATTAAATTTATTATTATTATATTATTATTTTTTATGATTATTTATTAAATTATAATTTATGATTTCGTGTTTATAATTTTATCCTACCCGGGATGTTTACTAGACTCTTGTTCGGACAGATTTCAGTGAGTTATTCCTACAAATTACAGGCCTACAATAAAAAAAATACATATTTTCATGCAAAAAAATGTACCGCTTTGAGCACAGAAATATGGACATAATCAGACCGCTAGGGAGGCTACAATGCTACTAAAAACCACTATTACCAGCGTATTTTATCCAACTTCTTTTAGCTGGAAAATAAAAACACTAGTGAGCATGAAGCCGTAGATTTTTTTGGAGCGTTTTTCCAGTAGCAAAAAATGCTGAACGCTCATAAACGCTGATAAACACTACTAAAACGCTCCTAACAGCTTCTTTCTAGCTTTTTTCCCCTCTACATGTACTGTAAAAATGCTAATAAACACTCCTGAATGCTACTAAAACACTACAAAAAAAACGCTATTATCAGCATTTTTTATTCAGTGTTTTTTCCAGCATTTTTTGAGCTTAATAAATATGTTAATAAAAAACCTAAACGCTGCCAAATGCTTCTAAACGCTACAAAAAAACCCGCTATTATTAGCATTTTTTATTCAGCGGTTTTTGAGCTTAATAAAAATGTTAATAAAAAGCCTAAACACTCCTGAATGCTTCTAAACGCTACAAAAAACCCCGCTATTTTCAGCATTTTTTATTCAGCGTTTTTTCCAGCATTTTTTAGATTAATAAAAATGTTAATAAAAAGCCTAAACGCTCCCAAATGCTTCTAAATGCTACAAAAAAAAACGCTATTATCAGCATTTTTTATTCAGCATTTTCTCCAGCATTTTTTGAGCTTAATAAAAACACTAATAAAAAGCCTAAACGCTCCCAAATGCTTCTAAACGCTACAAAAAAATTTTTTTTATCAGCATTTTTTATTCAGTGTTTTTTCCAGCATTTTTTGAGCCTAATAAAAACACAAATAAAAAGCCTAAACACTCCCAAATGCTTCTAAATGCTACAAAAAACCGCTCTATTTTCAGTATTTTTTATTCAGCATTTTTTTCCAGCATTTTTGAGATTAATAAAAATGTTAATTAAAAGCCTAAACGCTCCCAAATGCTTCTAAATGCTACTAAAAAACACCAGTGTTATTTATCCAGCATTTTCTCCACTTTTTTTTAGCTTAAAAAAACGCTAGTGTGCATGAAACCTTAAAGTGCCTCCACTCTGGATGAAGGAGCAACAGAGACACCTTTGGAAAGCAGCATTGTCAGTCTGGGGGCAGGGGACTATTAGATGTACTAGCAGATTTAAATATGCTAACAAATTGAAGCCAAGCTCCAGCTATCACTTTATTACAGCAAACAGTTTTGTTCCTTTTGGGATTGAGGTTTTACATAAATAAATAAATAAAAGCTGAACTTTGGAAGCCCCCGTGTCAGTGGTAAATGGTTTGTCTCATCTCTGTAACTGCCACCTCTGCAGGAGAGCTTGTTCTGTTAAAAACAACAGACTTCCTGGCTGGATCTCCAGGTAAAAGAAAGTCAAAAAGAGAAAACGAATGCAGCCATCACATCTAAGAATTGGTTGGCTGCAATATAATAAATGTTTGCTTTTGGGTTTAAAGATTTTTTTCTTGTACCTACAGGGAAGCCTATAGTATGGCCTGCCTGTAGGTTCTGTAAATATCTCCTATATGATGCACGGTTAGGAGATACCTGTGTAGAGTACCGGCACATGCGCTCTGAAGGCACAGCATGCGCGTGCCGTTCCTTCAGAGCTGTGTGCCATAAAAAGATACCCCCGCGTGCACACATGTCAGTGATGACATTGCAGCTTGGCCATTCAAGCTGCCGAAGCCCGCGAACCCAGAAGGACCAAGTGAAGATGGAATCCCTGTCAGTGGTGACAGCGCGCCGCTGGAGAGCTTCAACTTGCCCTCCAGAGGATTCCCCCCCCCCCCCCCCCCGCTCCTGACCAGGCCATTTTTTGTGATACGGCGCTGCGTTACTTTAACTGACAGTTGCGCGATCATGCGACGCTGCACCCAAATGACATTTACGTCCTTTTTTCCCACAGATTAAGCTTTCTTTCGGTGGTATTTGATTGCCTGTGCAATTTTTATTTTTTGCGCTATAAACAAAAAAAGCGATAATTTTGAAAAAAAAAACCCAATATTTTTGACTTTTTTGTCAGTAAAAAAAAAAAATTAAAAACTAAATTTCTTTATAAATTTAGGCCAAAATGTATTCTGCTACATGTCTTTGCTAGTAATGGTGGCGATCAGCGGCTTATTGCGGGACTGCGGCGGGCATTCTGACACTGGGGGGAACTGACTAACTGCCACTGACATCCCCAGTGACATTAATACAGTGATCAGTGCTTATAAAAAGCACTGACACTGTACTAATGGCACTGGGCAGGAAGGGGTTAACATCTGGGGCGATCAAAGGGTAAACTATGTGCTGTGTGTGGTTTACTAGGCAGACATGTTGTGCAGAGAGATACAAAGCAGTGACCTCTCCCATGTCAGTGTTCCTCAGCGATCGCCGGGTGCTGGTGGGGAAACTCTGGCCAGGACCCAGCGATCGACACCTATAGCTGCCAATGGCGGCGCAGGTAGGGCAGCGCGCATGTGCGCCCCACCCAGAAATGTGAAATCACATACAGTATATATACGTGATTTTGCACAGCCCTGCTGCCCTGTAGCGGTATTTCTGTTATAGGGCGGTCGGGAAGCGGAAAGTTTCACATAATGTGCTGGTATCATTTGGATTGTACTCTCCTTGAGGGCAGGAACTAATGTGAATGTACAATATATATATATATATATATATATATACAGGGGTGGACTGACCATTTGGAAACTCGAACACTGCCCCAGGGCCCGGGGTCAGTAGGGGGCCCCATGAGATGCCCTTGGTACCTTTTTCATAGGCTTTTTTGAGTTTGGGCAAGGACACAGGGGCCCCATGATCCCCTATTGCCCGGGGGCCCCATGAGTTGTCAGTCCGCCCTGTATATACAGTATCTCCCAGAAGTGAGTACACCCCTCACATTTTTGTAAATATTTTATCTTTTCATGTGACACTTTTTCACTTATTATGTAGAGCAACAATTCTTTTTTTCAGATTCTCAGAGATTTCTTTGCCATGAGGTGCCATGTTGAACTTCCAGTGACCAGTATGAGGGAGTGAGAGCGATAACACCAAATTGAACACACCTGCTCCCCATTCACACCTGAGACCTTGTAACACTAACGAGTCACATGACATCGGGGAGGGAAAATGGCTAATTGGGCCCAATGTGGACCTTGTCACTTAGGGGTGGACTCACTTTTGTTGCCAGCAGTTTAGACATTAATATCTGTGTGTTGAGTTGTTTTGAGGGGACAGCAAATTTACATGTTATACAAGCTGTACACTGACTACGTCATATTGTAGGAAAGTGTCATTTCTTCAGTGTTGTCACATGAAAAGATAGAATATAATATTTACAAAAATGTGAGGGGTGGACTCACTTCTGGGAGATACTGTATATATGTAAAGCGCTGTGTAATTTGGTGGCGCTATATAAGTACCTGTAATAAATAAATATTATGCACACTAGCACTCTATGCCTTTGTCTTGCAGGGGAGAACTTTTTTTGTATTATTTCTACTACCCGCTTAATAAGGTAGCTATCAATTGCAGGGCCTTCATACTGCGACAGGTACACTTTATCACCCTATTTTTATTGGATGATCCTTTCTACTGCCGTACAGGGGACTGTCAGTAGTGCTCTCACTGTGACTATCGGAGGAAATCATTTGTCGTCGTGACTCAACAAAAATGAGACTTTTCATTTCCCCAAAATGTCATCAAAATTTAGGGGATTTCAGCAAAATGTTACCTTTTTGGTGACAGTAAACACGTGGCTCAGTGTCCATGGGACGGTAGGGAGGCAGGGAGCTGATACACGTCATGTTCTCGGGAGGTCATTGGGACGCCTCTTCTAGCGCTTCTTGGCTGCAAAAAGCAAAGGGGAATGTTTTATATGATCATTTCAAAATCAGCAGCCATGTGCTGTGAAATTGTTTTTCACTTTTAGTAAATGCGTGTTCCCGAACCTTAGTCCAAAGCTGAGCTCTGACCTTCCCTTCAGTCCTGCACAGTTGTACCGGCTCCTCTCCTGGACTGACAAGGCTTACTCTGATGTCACCGCACACTGCGAGCTTCTCACAGTGTGCATTAGAAGCTTCAGCAAGACAGATAGAGCCAAACTCATTGCCTGGCTGGCATCATCTAGCCCAGTGGTCTCCAAACTACAGCCCCGGGGCCGGATGCAGCCCTTTGCTTGCTTTTATCTGGCCCTTGGGCCATTATTCCCCCTACTGTCAGAAACGGTGGAGCATAGTTCCTGCCCCTGACACCTACAATGGGGCACTATTCCTCCCACTGGCACCAAGGATTGGGCACTATTCCTCCTACTGACACCAAGGATGAGGCACTATTCCTCCTACTGACACCGAGGATGAGGCACTATTCCTTCCACTGACACCAACGATGGGGCACTATTCCTTCCACTGACACCAACGATTGGGCACTATTCCTTCCACTGACACCATTGATGGGGCACTAATCCTCCCACTGACACCAACAATGAGGCACTACTCCTCCCACTGACACCAAGGATGGGGCACTATTCCTCCCATTGACACCAAGGATGGGGCACTATTCCTCCTACTGACACCAAGGATGAGGCACTATTCCTCCTACTGACATCAAGGATGGGGCACTATTCCTTCCATTGACACCAACGATGAGGCACTATTCCTCCCACTGACACCAAGGATGGGGCACTATTCCTTCCACTGACACCAATGATGGGGCACTATTCCTCCCACTGACACCAAAGATTGGGCACTATTCCTTCCACTGACACCATTGATGGGGCACTATTCCTTCCATTGACACAAACGATGAAGCACTATTCCTCCCACTGACACCAACGTTGAGGCACTACTCCTCCCACTGACACCAACGATGAGGCACTACTCCTCCCACTGACACCAAGGATGGGGCACTATTCCTCCAAATCACATCAAGGATGGGGCACTATTCCTCCTACTGACACCAAGGATGAGGCACTATTCCTCCTACTGACACCAAGGATGGGGCACTATTCCTTCCACTGACACCAACGATGAGGCACAATTCCTTCCACTGACACCAATGATGGGGCACTATTTCTCCCACTGACACCAACGATTGGGCACTATTCCTTCCATTGACACCATTGATGGGGCACTATTCCTCCCACTGATACCAATGATGAGGCACTATTCCTTCCATTGACACCAAGGATGGGGCCAGGGGCGGACTGGCTATTGGGGAATGCGGGCACTGCCCGAGGGCCCAGGGTCAGTAGGGAGCCCCATGAGATGTCCCTGGTACCTTTCATAGTCTTTTTTGGGTGTGGTTTGAGTGTGGGTGAGGACACAGGGGCCCCATGATCCCCTATTGCCCGGGGGCTCCATGAGTTGTCAGTCCGCCACTGATATCAATGATGGGGCACTATTCCTCCCACTGACACCAATTATGGGACACTATTCCTCCCACTGACACCAATGATGGGGCACTATTCCTCCCACTGACACCAATGATGGGGCACTATTCCTCCCACTGATACCAATGATGGGACACTATTCCTCCCACTGATACCAATGATGGGACACTATTCCTCCCGCTGATACCAATGATGGGACACTATTCCTCCCACTGATACCAATGATGGGACACTATTCCTCCCACTGATACCAATGATGGGGCACTATTCCTCCCACTGACACCAATGATGGGGAATTATTCCTTCCATTGACACCATTGATGGGGCACTATTCCTCCCATTGACACTAATGATGGGGCACTATTCCTCCCATTGACATTAATGATGGGGCACTATTCCTCCCATTGACACTAATGATGGGGCACTATTCCTCCCACTGACACCAGCAAGGGGCACACTTTTTACTCCCACTGACATCAACAAGGGGCACAATTTTTACCCCTCCTAAAGTTGGAAGAACAGAAAACTGGCCCTTTGTTTAGAAAGTTTGGAGACCCCTGATCTAGCCCCCCCCCCAAGTCTGGCCCTGGTCTGCCCCTTTCCCTTTTTTTCATTGGATTTTACTTCTGTCAATCACGGTGGCTTAGAATCACAGGTAGGGGGTCTGCCTAGGAACACCACTCCATGAGATACCCACCTATCAAGCACTTTGATACTTGCTTAACTCCTCCCCAAGAGCCAGCCCATTGTTTTATGAGGACTGAGGGCTCTTGGGAGGAGTACTGAGGCAGGGTGCTGTGATGTTTTCAGGAAGCATGTAAATGCATATGTATAGTAATGGCCCCTCCCACCAGCCATGATCTGGCTGCATTGCATTGAGAAGCACAGAGACCAACTGATGGCATCTAAAATAAGGTATGTAGTAAAAAGAGAAAGGATTTACATAAAAATATCATTAGCATGTTAATGAGATGGAAGGGAGGAACCAGGGAAGGCAAAATATTAGCAGATTACATTTCAGCTTAAGTGCCCGGTCATACCTGTGCGATTTCAGGAGCGATTTGGGAATTGAAATCACACCTGAAATTGCATGTAATGAATGTGAATGTCAGTGTCTTAGCATTTGTGATTTTCTGCAGCGCAATTTCTAAGGTAGTTCTTGCATTACTTTTTCTGCAGTTTTGTTGCGATTTCACATACATAGAATATAGTGGAAATCGCACTGCAAATTGCAAGAAATTGCTGAAAATCTTCACAAGAAGCAATAAAGTCTTCAGAAATCGCACCTGAAATCGTGCTGAAATTGCACACAAATCGCGCGATTTTAAATTGCAGCAGTGTGACCGGTGACTTACATATCGGTGCAACTTCGCATGCGATATGCATGCCCAGCGACTTGCAAATTGCATGCCAAGTCGCTCCCTATTGTTCACAATTACAGCGGTCATATCGGTGCGGTTCCGACTTGGTCAGAGCCGCACCGATTTCAAAAGTAGTACATGCACTACTTTTGGTGCAATTTGCATAGACATCTGTATCAGATGTCTTGCAAATCGCACCTATAATCGGCGGGGTCCCCCACTTTGACAAATTCACTGTAAGTAGCATAATTTCAAAGTTGGGCTTGATGGGACGAGGGCTTAGTGCCAAGTCATACCGGTGCGATTTGCGAAATGAAATAGCATCTAACAAATGTGAATGTCAGTGTCTCGCATTACTTTTTTCTGCAGTTTTGTTGTGATTTCTCATACATAGACTATAATGGAAATCGCACTGCAAATTGCAAGAAATCGTTGAAAATCCTCACAAGAAGCAATGAAGTCTTCAGAAATCGCACTAAAATTGCCCACAAATTGCGCGATTTTAAATCGCAGCAGTGTGACCTGTGACTTAAAGCATATCTAAAGCCAAAAAATAAGAATGTGATATATTGCAGCTCACCAGTCCTTACATGTGGTGGCTGTACCTTTTTCTTTTTTCAGGCTTTGGTCCCCTTTATGTTCATTCGATGATCCTGCCAGTAACACACTGCCGGTCCAAGGGTGACAAAGTTTACTGAACGCATCAAATCTATGGAGGAGCAGCATTGTCAGTCTAGGACAGCGCAACAGAACACCTCCTCCTCACTTCATCTCCAGTACATAGGAGGTTGTTCTGTGAATCACAGGAAATTTCAAAGAGGCTGAAATTCTACCTAGATCAACAGGTTTCTGTACTTGCCAAAAAAAAGGATTTAGCCTGAAAAAAAAAGAAAACAAATGCAGCCACCAATATGGTGGAACAATTGAAATAGCTTTCAGGTCTCACGGAACCCCTGTTATGAATATTATATGTATGGCTCATGGACCATTAGTATGAAGATTAGAGTACAGTTGCAAGAAAAAGTATGTGAACCCCTTGGGATTACGTGGAGTTTTGTATGAATTGGGCATAAAATGTGCTCTGAACGTCATCTAAGTCACAACAATAGAAGAACACAGTCTGCTGAACATAATACTACACAAACATTAGATGTTGCCATGGTTTAATTGCACATAACATGTAAACATTCACAGTGCAGAGAGGAAAAAGTATGTGAACCTTTGGACATAATAACTGGTTGACCCTCCTTTGGCAACAATAACCTCAACCAAACGTTTCCTGTAGTTGCAGATCAGACCTGCACAACGATCTGGAGTCATTTTGGACCACTCCTCTTCACAAAACTGTTTCAGTGTAGCAATATTCTTGGGATGTCTGGTGTGAATCACTCTCTTAAGGTTATGCCACAGCATTTCAATCGGGTTGAGGTCAGGACTCTGACTGGGCCACTCCAGAAGGAGTATTCTGTGCTGTTGCAGCCATTGTTTTGTTGAATTACTTGTATGCTTTGGGTCATTGTCCTGTTGCATCACCCATCCTCTGCGGAGCTTCAGTTGGCGGACAGATGGTTGTACGTTTTCCTGCAAAATGTCTTGATAAACTCTGGAATTTATTTTCCCATCAATGACAACAATCCGTCCAGGCCCTGAGGCAGCAAAGCAGCCCCAAACCATGATGCTCCCTCCGCCATGTTTTACAGTGGGGATGAGGTTTTGATGTTGGTGTGCTGTGCCTTTTTTTTCTCCACACATAGTGTTGTGTGTTCTTCCCAAACAACTCAATCTTGGTTTCATCTGTCCACAGTATATTTTGCCAGTAGTGCTGTGGAATATCCAGGTGCTCTTTTGCAAACTTCAAACGTGCTGCAATATTCTTTTTGGACAGCAATGGCTTCCTCCGTGGTGTCCTCCCATGTACTCCATTCTTGTTTAATGTTTTCCTTATTGTAGATGTGTCAACAAAAATGTTAGCATGTGCCAGAGATTTCTGTAGGTCTTTAGCTGACACTCTGGGATTCTTCTTTACCTCATGCAGCATTCTGCGCTGTGCTCTTGCAGTCATTTTTACAGGACGACCACGCCTAGGGAGAGTAGCAACAGTGCTAAACTTTCTCCATTTGTAGACAGTCTGTCTTACCGTGGACACATGAACATCAAGGCTTTTGGAGATACTTTTGTAACCCTTTCCAGCTTCATGCAAGTCAACAAATCTTGATCGTAGGTCTTCTGAGAGCTCTTTTCTGCGAGGCATGGTTCACATCAGACAGTGCTTCTTGAAACCAGTAAACCCAAAACAGGTGTGTGTTTTTTAAGGGCAGGACAGCTGTCAGCAACACATCCAATATCATCACACTGATTGGAGTCAAGGTTGGCTCACTCCCGGCTCCAATTAGCTCTGGGAGAAGTCATTAAGCTAGGGCCTCACATACTTTTTCCTCCCTGCACTGTGAATGTTTACATGTTATGTGCAATTATACCATGGCAACATCTAATGTTTGTGTAGTATTATGTTCAGCAGACTGTGTTCTTCTATTGTTGTGACTTAGATGATGTTCAGAGCACATTTTATGCCCAATTCATGCAAAACTCCACGTAATCCCAAGGGGTTCACATACTTTTTCTTGCAACTGTATGAATAGTAGAATAAATAGAGGTATAAGAAATGTGCTGACTTGGCATATTTGGCATCCAGAGCTGCTCTATAAGACAAAATGATTTGCAGTATTGATAATAATAATAAAGTGAAACAAATTAAAATAATGTCCAGAAAATAAATGTAGTGTTTTCTCACATTGACGGTCTATAGAAGAGTGCTCCTAAGATTAGCGGTCAGTGGGAAGAATGTCCCTTACATTGGTGATCAGTGGGAAGAATGTCCCTTACATTGGTGGTCAGTGGGAAGAATGTCCTTACATTGGTGGTCAGTGAGAAGAATGTCCCTTACATTGGTGGTCAGTGAGAAGAATGCTTCTTACATTGGTGGTCAATGGGAAGAATGTCCCTTACATTGGTGATCAGTGGGAAGAATGCTCCTTACATTGGTGGTCAGTGAGAAGAATGTCCCTTACATTGGTGGTCAGTGAGAAGAATGCTTCTTACATTGGTGGTCAATGGGAAGAATGTCCCTTACATTGGTGGTCAGTGGGAAGAATGCTCCTTACATTGGTGGTCAGTGAGAAGAATGTCCCTTACATTGGTGGTCAGTGAGAAGAATGCTCCTTACATTGGTGGCCAGTGGAAAGAATGCTCCTTACATTGGTGATCAGTGGGAAGAATGCTCCTTACATTGGTGGTCAGTGGGAAGAATGCTGCTTACATTGGTGGTCAGTGGGAAGAATGCTGCTTACATTGGTGGTCAGTGGGAAGAATGCTTCTTACATTGGCGGTCAGTGGGAAGAAGGCTGCTTACATTGGTGGTCAGTAGGAAGAATGCCCTTACATTGGCGGTCAGTGGGAAGAATGCTTCTTATGTTGGTGGTCAGTGGGAAGAATGCTTCTTACGTTGGTGATCAGTGGAAATAATTCTTCTTACATTGGCAGTGAGAAGAATGCTTCTTACGTTGGTTGTCAGTGGGAAGAATGCTTCTTACGTTGGTTGTCAGTGGGAAGAATGCTTCTTACGTTTGTGGTCAGTGGAAAGAATTCTTCTTACATTGACAGTCAGTGGGAAGAATGCTTCTTACATTGGTGGTCAGTGGGAAGAATGCTCCTTACATTGGTGGTCAGTGGGAAGAATGCTCCTTACATTGGTGGTCAGTGGAAAGAATGCTCCTTATGCCTTCATACAGCCATTTACATGTAGCCACCAAATCCCAGCGGCAAGAATCAGCAGACTGCGGAATGATTTGGACAAGTGGCTACCTGCGGTTAGGAACAGATGTCCAAGGCTGGACACAGCTGACTGCCTCCAGGCTTAGACATCCATCCCTAACTGTAGGTAATCACTTTGTGTGCAGCTACATGTGAACAGCATTGGCGGTCCTTGGAAAGAATGTCCTCTTACATTGGTCATTGAGAAGAAAGCTTTTTACATTGGTGGTCAGTGGGAAGAATGCTCCTTACATTGGAGGTCAGGGGGAAGAATGTTTCTTACATTGGTGGTCAGTGGGAAGAATGCTCCTTACATTGGAGGTCATTGGGAAGAATGTCCCTTACATTGGTGTTCAGTGGGAAGAATGCTCCTTACATTGGAGGTCATTGGGAAGAATGAATCTTACATTGGTGGTCAGTGGGAAGAATGTCCACATATATTGGTGGTCAGTGAAAAGTATGTTCCTTACATTGGTGTGGGAAGAATGCTCCCCTTACATTGGTGATCAGTGGGAAGAATGTATCTTACATTGGTGGTTGGTGGGAAGAATGGCCCCATATATTAGTGATCAGTGGGAAGTATGTTCCTTACATTGGTGGTCATTGGGAAGAATGCTCTTTACATTGGGGAATTAACACTGAATCACTTATAATCAATCATTTCCCAACTGAAAACAGTAAATACTGCAAACCAGTAAAATGGGAAAATTATTTAAAAAAATCCCTCTGTGATATCTGGTGGGGTATTAGAGGTGTCCAGAAGAAAAAAAATTCTAATTCGGTAAGGGAGGTATTTGATATAAACATGAAAATTTCCAGTTTTCGTATTGATATGTATCTCCAATATGAGAGTAGATGTTGTTTTGATACACCTGAATCCCCTGGGGATCCACCATGCTCACATTTGATTGCAAGTTCACATTTGACTGCCAATGAAGATTTCCACATCCAAACCAAATTTACTACTTATGTGAATCTGGGAGACAGATGCCAGCAAATCTCAAGCCCTGATGCAGTTGGCACATACAGTGAAGGAAATAAGTATTTGATCCCTGCTGATTTTGAATGTTTGCTCACTCACAAAGAAATGATCAGTCTAAAAATCGAATGGTAGGTGTATTGTAACACTGAGAGAAAGAACATCAACAAACAATTCAAAAGAAATGCATGTCTAACAAGAGGCACTGATTTGCATGTTCATGAGGGAAATAAGTATTTGATCCCCTATCATTCAGCAGAATTTCTGGCTACCAGGTGTCTTTCATACAGGTAACAAGCTGAGATTAGAAGCAGTCTCTTAAAGGGAGTGCTGCTAATCCCATTTTGTTACCTGTATAAAAGACACCTGTCCACAGGAGCAATCAAACAATCAGATTCCAAACTCTCCACCATGGCAAAGACCAAAGAGCTGTCCAGGGACAAGATTGTAGACCTACACAAGGCTGGACTGGACTACCAAACTATCTCCAAGCAGCTTGGTGAGAAGGTGACAACAGTTTGTGCAATCATTCGCAAATGTAAGAAACACAAAACAACTGTCAGTCTCCCTAGGTCTGGTGCACCATGCAAGATCTCACTTCGTGGAGGGTCAATGATCAAGAGAACAGTGAGGAATCATCCCAGAACTACACGTGAGGATCTTGTCAATGTTCTCCAGGCAGCTGGGACCACAGTCACCAAGAAAACAATTGGTAACACACTACGCTGACAAGGATTGAAATCCTGCAGTGCCCGCAAGGTCCCTCTGCTCAAGAAAGCACATGTCCAGGCCCGTCTGAAGTTTGCCACTGAACATCTGAATGATGCAGAGGAGGACTGGTTGAAAGTGTTGTGGTCAGATGAGACCAAAATCAAGCTCTTTGGCATCAACTCAACTCGCCGTGTTTGGAGGAGGAGGAATGCTGCCTATGACCCCAAGAACACCATCCCAACTGTCAAACATGGTGGAAACATTCTGCTTAGGGGATATTTTTCTGCTAAGGGGACAGGACAACTGCACCGCATCAAAGGGACGATGGGCGGAACAATGTACTGTCAAACCTTGGGTGAGAACCTTCTTTCCTTAGCCAGGGCATTGAAAATGGGTCGTGGATGGGTATTCCAGCATGACAATGACCCAAAACACACGGCCAAGGCAACAAAGGAGTGGCTCAAGAAGAAGCACATTAAGGTCCTGGAGTGGCCTAGCCAGTCTTCAGACCTTAATCCGATTGAAAATCTGTGGACGGAGCTGAAAGTTTGAGTTGCCAAACATCAGCTACCAAACCTTAATGACTTGGAGAGGATCTGCCAAGAAGAGTGGGCCAAAATCCCTCCTGAGATGTGTGCAAACCTGGTGGCTAACTACAGGAAACGTCTGACCTCTGTGATTGCCAATTGGCAGCCGATTCTTAATGAAATGTCTTCTGTAATGAAATCCCACACATTAACATGTTTGTATTAACAACCCTGCAATGGGATACATAGTTGTGATGGGGCCCATGAAGCACAAGGAAGGTCAATATGACGGGGCCCATGAAGCGCAAGGAAGGTCAGCATGACAGGGCTCATGAAGCACAATGAAGGCCAGTGTGATGAGGCCCGTGAAGCACAATGAAGGCCAGTGTGATGAGGCCCGTGAAGCACAAAGAAGGTCAACATGATGGGGCCTGTGATGCACAAAGTAGGCCAACGTGACAGGGCCTGTGAAGCACAAAGAAGGCCAACGTGACAGGCCCCATAAAACACAATCAAGGTCAGCATGAAAGGACTCATGAAGCACAAAGAAGGTCAATGTGACGGGGCCCATGAAGCACAAAGAAGACCAACATGAAAGGACCTGTGAAGCACAGAAGGTCAATGTGACAGGGTTCATGAAGTACAAAGAAGGCCAATGTGATGGGGCCCATGAAGCACATAGAAGGTCAATGTTACCGGGCCTGTGAAGCACAAACAAGGCCAATATGATGGGGCCTGCAAAGCACAAAGAATACCAATGTGATGAGGCCCATGACGCACAAAGAAGGCCAACATTATGGTGCCTATGAAGCACAATGAAGACCAGCGTGATGGGGTCCGTGAAGCACAAAGAAAGTCAACGTGATGGGGCCTGTGATGCACAAAGAAGGCCAACGTGACAGGGCTTGTGAAGCACAAAGAAGGCCAACGTGATGGGGCCTGTAAAGTACAAAGAAGGTCAACGTGATGGGGCCTGTAAAGTACAAAGAAGGTCAACATGACAGGGCCTGTGAAGCAAAAAGTAGGCCAACGTGACAGGCCCCATAAAACACAATCAAGGTCAACATGAAAGGACCCATGAAACACAAAGAAGGTCCATGTGACGGGGCCCATAAAGCACAAAGAAGACCAGCATGAAAGGACCTGTGAAGCACAGAAGGCCAATGTGACAGGGCCCATGAAGTACAAAGAAGGCCAATGTGATGGGGCCCATAAAGCACATAGAACGTCAACATTATGGGGCCTATAAAGCACAAAGAAGGACAACATTATGGGGCCTGTGAAGTACAAAGAAGGTCAATGTGACAGGGCCTGTGAAGCACAAAGAAGGTCTCTCATAACCAATGGAGGAATATTAGGCAAGTCTAGGTCCTCAGGCTGGCACACATAGCAAAGCTAGAATTTTCTCAGCAGAGAACACCATTAGTTCATACTTACCTTTTTTCAGCATGCAACACCAGACAGGTCAGGATTCAGCAAGGAGCCTGGAGAGGGATGTCTATTGTCTATACGTAACCTAAAACCAGATATCCAGCATGATTATTGGACTAGAGAATCAGGCAAAGGCATTGGCCCCCATATACTCGCAAACCTCTTGTTGCTGAAGGTGGTGAGGACGTGATGACTGGCACTAGCAGGTACTGACAGAGGAAAGTTTTCGTGCCTTTATGTGTGACATGAAAAGAAGGGCCTTGGAATCATGAAGTGGCATTAAAACAATAGTTAACCGCCGCATCTTCGCCAACAACCGCGGAGCGCACACACACTTGAACTTAAACCATTTCACATGAACAGAAAAGCACCTGATTTACACTATAGAAAAAAGCGGGGAGGTTTTTTTTCTCTTTTTCTTTACAAATACCTGTCACATGCAATGCAAGAATGGCAAATGTATGGCAAGCTCTTCAGATCGGCGCTTGTTATATTCATATGTATATTTAAGATGCTTGACCTTGTACTTTATGTACTGCATAATTATTAGCATTATGCGCTTCTGCTGCAGCAAAAGGCACTTTTCTATAGGCGACTTACCTTGACCAAAACAGGGTTGCGTGAGCGCCTTCAAACAAGTAGGACAGCGCGGAGATTTTAGGAGCATGTTAGTTGGATGTTTTGTATTCCTTGTTTCTATGTGTTATCTTCAGAAGCCTCAATGCATGACAATGAACAATCATTAAAGCTGAACTCCGGCTATGATACTAATTGCATACTTACTTTGGTCCAGCTTGGCACGGCATAAGATTACATATCTCATACCTGGAGATTTACTTAGAAGGTTTGGTTATAGAAAGGGTTAAGGTTCAGAGAGTAGTGTGATCTAAGGAAATGAGGGTTTTAGGAAGTTTTAGGGTTGGATTTACAGGAATGATTAAGGTTATAGGGAGTATAAGGTTACTGGGAACGTTAGGGTTAAAGTAACTGGGAGTGTTAAGGTTACACAAAAGATTAGGTTACATGAATAGTTTGGCTGCCTGGGAGGGTTTAAGTAAAAGAGCGGGGTTAGGTAACAGATTCAGGTAAAAAAGAAGGGCTAGTGTAGGGCTACAGCGAGGGCTAGTGTTAGGGTCATACAGAGAGATATTGTTGGGGTTATAAGGAACATTAGTGTTGGGATTAAAGGTAGGTTAGTGTTCGGGTTAAAGGTAGGGTTCGTGTTACGGTTACAGGTAGGGAAAGTGTTGGGGTTACAGATAGGCTTAGTGTTGGGGTTACAGGTAGGGAAAGTGTTGGGGTTACAGGTAGGCTTAGTATTGGGGTTACAGGTAGGGAAAGTGTTGGGGTTACAGGTAGGCTTAGTGTTGGGGTTACAGGCAGAGTTAGTGTTACAATTACAAGTAGGGAAAGTGTTGGGGTTACAGGTAGAGTTAATGTTACAATTACAGGTAGGGTTAGTGTTGGGGTTACAGGTAGAGTTAATGTTACAATTACAGGTAGGGTTAGTGTTGGGGTTACAGGTAGAGTTAATGTTACAATTACAGGTAGGGTTAGTGTTGGGGTTACAGGTAGGCTTAGTGTTGGGGTTACAGGTAGGTTAGTGTTGGGGTTACAGGTAGGGTTAGTGTTGGGGTTACAGGTAGGCTTAGTGTTGGGGTTACAGGTAGAGTTAGTGTTACAATTACAAGTAGGGAAAGTGTTGGGGTTACAGGTAGGGTTAGTGTTGGGGTTACAAGTAGGTTATTGTTACCATTACATGTAGACTTAGTGTTGGGGTTACAGGCAGAGTTAGTGTTACAATTCCAAGTAGGGAAAGTGTTGCGGTTACAGGTAGGTTAGTGTTACCATTACATGTAGGCTTAGCGTTAGGGTTACAGGTACGCTTAGTGTTGGGGTTACAGGTAGGTTAGTGTTACCATTACAGGTAGGCTTAGTGTTGGGGTTAGAGGCAGAGTTAGTGTTACAATTACAAGTAGGGAAAATGTTATGATTACAGGTAGGTTTAGCGCTGAAGTAACAGGTAGCATTAGTGTTAGAGTTACAGGTAGGCTTAGTGTTGGGATTACAGATAGGCTTAGTGTTGGGATTACAGGTAGGCTTAGTGTTGGAATTACAGGTAGGCTTAGTGTTGGGATTACAGGTAGGTTTAGTGTTGGGATTACAGGTAGGCTTAGTGTTGGGGTTACAGGTAGGCTTAGTGTTGGGGTTACAGGTAGGTTTAGTGTTGGGATTACAGGTAGGCTTAGTGTTGGGGTTACAGGTAGGCTTAGTGTTACCATTACACGTAGGCTTAGTGTTGGGGTTACAGGTAGGCTTAGTGTTGGGGTTACAGGTAGGCTTAGTGTTGGAATTACAGGTAGGCTTAGTGTTGGGGTTACAGGTAGGTTTAGTGTTGGGATTACAGGTAGGCTTAGTGTTGGGGTTACAGGTAGGCTTAGTGTTACCATTACAGGTAGGCTTAGTGTTGGGGTTACAGGTAGGCTTAGTGTTGGGATTACAGGTAGGCTTAGTGTTGGGGTTACAGGTAGGTTTAGTGTTGGGATTACAGGTAGGCTTAGTGTTGGGGTTACAGGTAGGCTTAGTGTTACCATTACAGGTAGGCTTAGTGTTGGGGTTACAGGTAGGCTTAGTGTTGGGGTTACAGGTAGGCTTAGTGTTGGAATTACAGGTAGGCTTAGTGTTGGGGTTACAGGTAGGTTTAGTGTTGGGATTACAGGTAGGCTTAGTGTTGGGGTTACAGGTAGGCTTAGTGTTGGGGTTACAGGTAGGCTTAGTGTTACCATTACAGGTAGGCTTAGTGTTGGGGTTACAGGTAGGCTTAGTGTTGGGGTTACAGGTAGGCTTAGTGTTGGCATTACAGGTAGGCTTAGTGTTGGCATTACAGGTAGGCTTAGTGTTGGGATTACAGGTAGGCTTAGTGTTACAATTACAAGTAGGGAAAATGTTATGATTACAGGTAGGTTTAGCGCTGAAGTAACAGGTAGCATTAGTGTTAGAGTTACAGGTAGGATTAGTCCCACATGGAAGAAAGATATATTTGAAATATATTTTAAAAATATTCTTCCCAAATATATTGCCATATATTTGAAATACTACAACTTTGGCCATATTCAATATAGGTCAAAATATATTTCAATAAATATATATATACAGTATATACACTGCATGTTGAAATGCGTTTTTATTACAAAATATAAGAAAAATATTTTTAAAAATACATTTCAAATATACTGTATGTCTTTAAAAATACAAATCTACATTTTTGGAATGCATTTACAAATATATGTAAAAATATATGTTAAAATGACTTTTTTATATGTTAAAAAAAATCTGAAGAATATACTTAAAAAAATATATTTTTAAAAATATATTTTTTTTAACATATAAAAAAGTCATAATCATGAGTCATTGAAAATGAATATCCAACCCTTCCTACACCTAACTTCTATAATTTTATTTCTGTCTCTGCCCCCTTGTAGGTTTCTGTCTCTGCCCCCTTGTAGGTTTCGGTCTCTGCCCCCTTGTGTATTCTCTCTAATGGAGCACCAGATAGCAGTAAAGACCTGACAGGGGATATACTCTTCACCACTCTAAAAACTACGAAAAAAAAAGTTTTTGGCCTGACATACATTTTCATTGTTCATGTTTTTTTTTTAAATTAGCAGTTTTAACGATGCCAGCAATTTCAGAGTGCAATGTGAAATATTAAATCTATAATATAAAATGATGGCATTTGAACTTGTCTGTCTAATAACAAACAAAAACACAAAAGAACCCCTGGAGAGGGCAAAATGTTGGTGCCACTTAGCTGGTGCCTCTGTGATTGAAGTTTCCAATTTATGTGCCGTGTCGTGAGGTACAGTAATAAAGGATATGACAGCATATACAGTTTCGGAAAAACAAGCGCGGTCGACATGGTCACCTGACCGAAAGAGACAAAAGGACATTGTGATGGATTGTGACCCGGAATAGGAAAACTACTGCTGCAAAACTCAATCTCAGTCCCATGAAGACTGCGTCCCAAGAAGACTGAGATTGAGCTCTGCAGTCACTTTTGCAGCAGTTGTTTCCCTATTCCGGATCACAATCCATCACAGTGTCCTTTTGTCTCTTTCGGTCAGTGGACCATGGCGACCGCGCTTATGCTTATCAGACGACATTTTCCTGGAAACTGTATATGACGTCATAACCTTTGTTACTGTACTTTGCGACACAGCAAATAAATTGCCAGCTTTAGTCAAACAGGTACCAGCTAAGTGAATACCAACAATTGGCCCTCATTGAGACAGGGTTTACACTGATGCGGTGTGGGAAACGCTGTGAATCCTGTGCATTTCCCGCATCGCATTTCAATCACATGGCGTTCATGCGATCTGGTGTTGGTGTCAATGTTGAATTAATGACACCCCGAAACAGATCACAAAATGTGATAAAATTGCCAGAAATTGCATCGCATGGGTGACCCATGCGATGCGATTCACGTGCGGGTAAAGAAAAGGGTCCTGCACCTTTTTTGGTGCGGATGCGATGCGATATGAGCCATACAAAATTGCACCGCACAGACATTGCATGTAATTTGCACAGGAATGCGCTTTGTTCATGTGCGAATTACATGCATTGTCCTGCACCACATTAGTGTGGACCAAGTCTAAAGCTCAGTAGGCTCCAGGGGCGGACTGACAACTCATGGGGCCCCGGGCAATAGGTGATCATGGGGCCCCTGAGTCCTTGCCCAAACTAAAAAAAAAACTATGAAAAAGGTACCAGGGGCATCTCATGGGGCCCCCTACTGACCCCAGCCATCGGGCAGTGCCCGAGTTTCCAAATGGTCAGTCCGCCCCTGGTAGGCTCTGACATGACTCTGTACTACTAGCAGCGCACGCAGTGAATGACGAAAGTGAGGCTTCCCACCTGTCAGCTAATCATGTAGTGTTTCCATTTTTTTGCCTAACCCCTGAATATAACAACTTTTACAGTATGTCCATATACTGTATATGCACTTTGATACCTTTCACATATACAATAGAATTGATTCACACTACAGTGCTGGGGTCTCCAAACTATAGCCTGTGGGCCACATCTGGCCCGCTACAAGAATTTTTCCAGCCCGCACCTAGGGTCAGTGTCATTTCTCCAATGTGCACTGATTGAGGAATAAGGTCAGCACAGGCTGCCTATTGTCTCCACTTGTAGTGCAAAGGGGGGCTCTGATGGGGACCCTGATGCAATGGGGGAATCTGATGGGGACTCTAATATAAGTGGGGATGCTGATGGGGACCCTAATGTAAGCGGGGACTTTGATGGGGATCCTGATGTAAGGGGGGACTCTGATTGGGATCCTGATATAAGGGGGGACTCTGATGTGG
This sequence comes from Staurois parvus, assembly GCF_062004578.1. Classification (NCBI taxonomy): domain Eukaryota; kingdom Metazoa; phylum Chordata; class Amphibia; order Anura; family Ranidae; genus Staurois; species Staurois parvus. The sequence goes on from NW_028318493.1 coordinate 4,488,728, forward strand.
ATCCTAATGTAAGGGGGAGGTGCTCATTGGGACCCTGATGTAAGGGGAAACTTTGAAGGAAAGCCTGATGTAAGGGGGACTTGGATAGAGATCTTGATGCAAGGGGGGGCTCTGATGGGGATCCTGATGTAAGGGGGGACTCTGATGTAAGGGGGGGTGCTGATGGGGATCCTGATGTAATAGGGAACTGATTTTTTTCAGCCATGAATATTTTTAAATATACCATGTGCTCCACATGCTGGACAGTTCGGAGACCCCTGCTGTAGTTGCATTTTATTGCTTCTTTATGTATATTGCCTCCTGTAATCTAGTGTGCATTTTGTTGTGTGTTTGTATTCTTAATGGTCATTTTGCCATTCTTCAAAAAACCATACAAAACACTGAGGATAGATTCAGACTTAGCGTTTCATGAATGCACATTCTTGCATGCTTTTGTCACATGTTCTGATGCATCAAAAAACGATTGTCTGCTTCATGCACTTGAAGTGCCAGTAATACGTTTGATGAATGTACTGAACAAATGCACGTTTTTGCTTCAGGTGTGAATGCAGCAATATAGCAAAAGCAGTAAAAAAATAAAAGCAGCAAAAAAACTTGTTAAGATGTAGGATAAAGAAATGCACCAAAATACAGCATTTTTATAATATTTTAGTGTGAATACAGGTGAAAACACCTTATGATGTATTTTATTTTATTTGGCCATGGGACCCCCCGGTCACCTCCAGTGTGACTATCTGTGTATTGCAAACAGGTGCAAAATTCCACATATTTTAGGTATTTATCTGTTATATAACTTCTTACGTAAGGTCATTATGCTTACAGTCATAAATTCCTTAATAGCTGAGAGAAAGGAAAAGGGTGACAAGGAGAACAGAGAGAAAAGACAGAAGAGATGACAGAAAGAGAGAAAGAGGGGAGAGGAGAAGAGAGAAAAACAAAGAGGAGAAGAGAGAAAGAGAGATAGGAAAGAAGATAAGAGAGGGCGAGAAAGAAAGAGAGAGAAAGAAAGAACGAAAGAAAGAAAGAAAGAAAGAAAGAAAGAGAGAAAGAGAGAGAGAGAAAGAGAGAAAGAAAGACAGAAAGAAAGAAAGAGAGAAAGAAAGAGAGAAAGAAAGAAAGAAAGAAAGAAAGAAAGAAAGAAAGAAAAAGAGAAAGAGAGAGAGAGAGAGAGAGAAAGAAAGAAAGAAGGAAAGAAAGGGAAAGATAGAGGGAGAGAGATGAAAGGAGGAAAGGAGAGGGAAGAGAGAAGGTGATAAAAGAGGAGAGGACAGAAAGAGAGAAAGAGATAAAAAAGGGCAAAGAAAAGTACAGTGGGGATCGAAAGTTTGGGCACCCCAGCTAAAAATTTGTATTAATGTCCATAAAGAAACCAAGGAAAGATGGAAAAATCTCCAAAAGGCATCAAATTACAGATTAGACATTCTTATAATATGTCAACAAAAGTTAGATTTTATTTCCATCATTTACACTTTCAAAATAACAGAAAACAAAAAAATGGCGTCTGCAAAAGTTTGGGCACCCTGCAGAGTTAATATCTTGTACTGCCCCCTTTGGCAAGTATCACAGCTTGTAAACACTTTTTGTAGCCAGCCGAGAGTCTTTCAATTCTTGTTTGAGGTATCTTTGCCCATTCTTCCTTACAAAAGTCTTCCAGTTCTTTGAGATTTCTGGGCTGTCTGTCACGCACTGCTCTTTTAAGGTCTATCCATAGATTTTCAATTATGTTGAGGTCAGGAGATTGTGAAGGCCAAGGCAAAACCTTCAGTTTACGCCTCTTGATGTAATCCCCCGTGGATTTCGAGGTGTGTTTAGGATCATTATCCATTTGTAGAAGCCATCCTCTCTTTTACTTCAGCTTTTTCACAGATGGCACCAAGTTACCATCCAAAATTTGCTGAAATTTTATTGAATCCATTTTTCCTTCTACTCGTGAGATGTTCCCTGTGCCACTGGCTGCAACACAACCCCAAAGCATGATTGATCCAACCCCATGCTTAACAGTTGGACAGAGGTTCTTTGCATTAAATTCTGTGCCCCTTCTTCTCCAAACAAACCTTTGCTCGTTCCGGCCAAAAAGTTCAATTTTAACCTCATCGGTCCACAGAACTTGTTTCCAAAATGCATCAGGCTTGTCTATATGTTCATTTGCAAAGTTCAAACGATGATTTTTGTGGTGAGGATGTAGAAGAGGTTTTCTTCTGATGACTCTTCCATGAAGACCATATTTGTACAAGTATCTCTTTATAGTGGAATAGTGTACCACAACTCCAGTGTCTGCCAGATCTTTCTGGAGGGATCGTGCAGTCAAACGTGGGTTTTGAATTGTTTTTCTCAAAATCCTGCGAGCTGTTCTGTCTGATATTTTTCTTGGTCTTCCAGATCTTGCTTTAACTTCCACTGTTCCTGATGACTGCCATTTCTTAATTACATTCCGAACAGAGGATATTGACATCTGAAAACGCTTTGCTATCTTCTTATAGCCTTCTCCAGCTTTGTGAGCGTCAACTATTTTCAGTTTCAGTTTTCTAGACAACTGCTTAGAAAAACCCATGGTGCTGATTGTTGGGGCAAGGTCAGATGAGTCTGGGCATTTAAAACCTTTGAGATTGACATCACCTGGTCTTCCCAGACGATGATTGAGAACAATCCATGACACTGGCAGGTCTCAGCTTGGCAAAGGGGGCAGTGCATGCTATAAATTCTGCAGGGTGCCCAAACTTTTGCAGACGCCATTTTTTTGTTTTCTGTTATTTTGAAAGTGTAAATGATGGAAATAAAATCTAACTTTTGTTGACATATTATAAGAATGTCTAATCTGTAATTTGATGCCTTTTGGAGATTTTTCCATCTTTCCTTGGCTTCTTTATGCACATTAATACAAATTTTTAGCTGGGGTGCCCAAACTTTCGATCCCCACTGTATAGAGCAGGAGAGGGGATAGGAGAGGGAGAGTGAGGAAAAGAGAGAAGAGAGGAAATGAGAGGAGAGGACAAGAAATAGGAGAAGAGAGAAAGAGATATAGAAAAAGGGGATACTAGAGGAAGAGAGAAAGAAAGAGAGAGAGAGAGAGAGAGAGAGAGAGAGAGAGAGAGAAAAGAGAAAAAGAAAGAAAGAAAGAAAGAAAGAAAGAAAGAAAGAAAGAAAGAAAAGATGAGGAGAGGGAAGGAGGGGACACAAGAGGAGAAGAGAGCACAGAAAGAGAGACGGAGATAGAAAGGGCAATGGAGAGGAGAAGGGATAAGAGAGGGAGAGTGAAAAAAAGAGAGAAGAGAGGAGAGGCGAGAACAAGAAAGAGAAGAAAGAAAGAGATTTTGGAAAGGGGATAGGAGAGAAAGAAAGAGAGAGAGAGAGAGAGAGAGAGAGGGAGAAAGAGAGAAAGAAAGAGAGAAAGAAAGAGAGAAAGAGAGAGAAAGAAAGAAAGAAAGCAAGAAAGAAAGAAAGAAAAGATGAGGAGAGGGAAGGATTGGAGGGGACAGAAGAGGAGAAGAGAGCACAGAAAGAGAGACAGAGATAGAAAGGGCAATGGAGAAGAGAAGGGATAAGAGAGGGAGAGTGAGAAAAAGAGAGAAGAGAGGAGAGGCGAGAACAAGAGGAGAAGAGAGAAAGAGATACTGGAAAGGGGATAGGAGAGAAAGAAAGAAAGAAAGAAAGAAAGAGGAGAGGATATAGAGAGAGGAAAGGAGAAGGGAGGAGAACTAAGAAGAGGAAAGGAGAGGAGAGGAGAAGTGAGGAGAGGAGAGAAGGGGAAAGGAGAGGATAGGAGAGGAGAATAGAAAGGGTGAAAGAGTGGAGAGGAGAGAAGAGAATAAGAAAGAGGAGAAGAGAGATAGTGGAGGCAATAAAAGAGGAGAGGAGCGCATTGCACTTTAGGAGACATGCAGGGGTGCAATTAAGCACCCCGATACATTGTCACCATGTAGTTCAGTGTGGGTGGTGCAATTTAAAAATGGGTTGGGGACTTTCCCTATAGGTTGCTCTACCCACGACATATGCACTCAAACCCGCATACACATACTGTATGTGAACCAGGCCTTAGAAAGAAGAATACTATGATATAAAAGAAGGATTATGGGGGATGGGTTAGGAGAGAGAACGAGAGGATAGAGAGAACATTGGGGAAGATGAGGGGGAAGAAAGAGGAAAAATGTGGGGTGATGAGGGAGAGAGGCAACGGTGAGAGGAGAGAGGGAGTATGAAGAGTGATGTAGAGATATATAAAGAACAGAGAGATTGGAGAGAGAAGAGGAGAGAGGACAGAGAGGATGGTGAAAGGATAGACAGAACAGTGAGGGGTCTCCAAGGGGCTTCTATGTGTTTAATACAATCAGCGAATACTTATTTATACAAAATATCACACAGATGTCTCATTTGTCGAAAACGATCCGTAGAAAAAAAAAAAAAAAAGATAAACCCGACTCCGCGACATCAAAAAGAATTTACTATTAGCATTGCCGCCTCCCAATAATGTGTCTTGAATGGATCGCGCATGGTAAGAGACGTATCCTGATATTTGCTTTGCTAATTAACATACTCTTTATCTATTTCCAAGCAGATAGATCAATACTAACCATCGACAAAGTGCCCTTGACCGCTCCAGACTCCTCCCCCCCCCGGGGCAACAGCCTCTCCAGAGGCCCGTAGGCCCTGCGTTGGAGTGACGTCAGCACAGGAGGGGTTAACGTTCCATTTAACCCACAGAAGAAAAAAATTACAATAAATAATGACGGCGGCCTCTTAAAATATTTAAAGTCGCGCATAAACATCTTGGAGCCGCATTCCCTAGCAGTGGGGGTGACAGCGGGGTGAAAATCTCCGCTCGCCGGCTGGCTGAATAGTTTGGTGAAAAAAAAAAACAACTTATCGCGCTGATTTGCATACTAAAGGCCGGGGATGTAGACAAATATAAATTTAAAACAAAATCTGCGCAAATGAAAACGTACAGCTTCAATATTAATCAGCCGAGCAGAAATGGTGTGAAAGGGAGCTTGAAAAGGAGTAAAATAGATGTGTGCGTTTAATCAGACAGACTTTCGCAGGACACAAAGAACGAGGCTAATTAATCTCAGCAGGTAGGCGCACTAACCTTCAGACTTCATAAATAAATAAGTCGCCGAACAATGTCTGGCACGACTGCCAGCAGAATCGGGGATTATTTTCCACAAACCGCTGTTTGGGGACACCCGAAAAATTTGTCTCCTGGCTCGTGCGGCGCTGGCGAAGGGGGGGGGGTGTGTTGTGTGTTGCGTCAGGTCGGCCATTTTATTTATTTTTTTTAAAGGGTTTGCGGCTAGCTATTGTTGAAAGTATATCTAAAGGTAAAACTTTTTCTTGGATGGAGTGGAGAGGGACTAGGACACCTGTCAGATTTTTAGCCATGTCTGTGCCCCCGTAGGGCTCTTTAGCCCCCAGGCTGCCGGGGGACAGTAAGCCCCCGATCACATCAAATCCGATTTTGAAATTGTGCGACTTACAGCGAAGTCGCACGATTGCAAAGTCTGGTGACCTGCCGATTTCATTGCGATTTGCAAGACATCTGACACAGATGTCTATGCAAATCGCACCAAAAGTAGTGCATGTACTACTTTAGGAATCGATGCGGCTCCGACCAAGTTGGAACCGCACCGATATGGCCGCTCTAATAGCAGACAATAGGGTACGAGTTGGCAAACGATTTGCAAGTCGCAGGGCATGCAAATCGCACCCGATGTGACCGGGGTGTAAGGCTCCATTCACACTTTTCATTGCGATTTTGATGTGACTTTGGATGAGTGTGACTTTTGTGTGACTTTGGCTTTGACCAAGGATGATTGTTTCTGTCCCACAAAATAGCACACAAGTCGCATGTATATCATTCAGTTGCAACTTTCATGTGACTTTGGAGGGTTTACATTGAAGTCTTTGGCCCTCAAGTTGCATGAAAGTTGGACTAAAGTAGTGCAGGAACTACTTGAAGTTGCACAGATATGAATGGTACTCATTGGGAAATAGGGGCTGCAACTTGTCATGCGACTTTGGACCTCATAGTCACATGACAAGTCGCACAAGTGTGAATGGGATCTAAAATAAGGTGGTTGAGCTGCAGTTTTACCTTCCCCACTCAAACCAGTGCTGGGACAAGGTCATCAAGTGCCCAGGGCAAAGATGCCAAATTGAGACCCCATTCATGATGTGCAAGCTTGGGGGGTCTTACACCCAGCAGTCTCTTTCTTGTAAAAATCACTGCCGCTGTCGCTACTCCTGGCAGCCTTGTAACAGAGCGAAGGCGCCCCCTCCCCATCCCCACAATAAAACTATGGCGCCCAGGGCAGGTGCCCTTCCCGCCCACCCCGTATCCCGGCCCTGTCCCCAACCACTCACCTGAACAAGGAGATGCAGCCGCTCAGGGCTATGCACATGCCGCACCCATGATGCTTTGTGCTGGCGGAAATGAAACCCCTTGTCACATGACCATTCAAGTGACTGGGGTCACGCTGCTACCACCATTGTTGGGTGGGCATTTTCAGGGTACAATAGGCGGTGAGGAGACAACATATTGTGATGGATAGCTTTTCGGAGGGGGGCAAGGCCTGCCACCTATGTGAACGGGCCCTTAGGTTGCATTCACACCTGAAAGCTCCATGAACGTGCGCAAAAGGCCGCATTTTTGCGTGTTCACAGAACATGTGGAAAAATGACCAGCACACTTGTTAATGGCACCTCAAAGTATTAGTAATACTACTACTAATGAAATATATATATACTGTATATATATATAATTGAGTACTGTCCGTGATACTTTTTTTATTTGCACTAACATACAATTTTGAGGACAAGCTTTCTGGGAGTGTCCCCTTCTTCAAGGTCCAAGCAGTACTAAACTGCTACTACAGTACTACTGCTACAGTACAAGTACTACTTGGACCTTGAAGAAGGGGACACTCCCAGAAAGCTTGTCCTCAAAATTGTATGTTAGTGCAAATAAAAAAAGTATCACGAACAGTACTCAATTGTTTCTGTCGCAAATGCACTAATACGGCTACAATCACCTCAAGCTATATATATATATAAAAAATGTTTATTATTATTGGTAGTAATATTACTAATAAATAATCATATTGTTATTATTATTATTATTATTATTAATTTTATTAGAATTTAGTAGTAGTAGTGGTAGTACCAGTAGTAATAATAATAATAATATATTATACTCTGAATATTATTAATAATAATAATGTATTTACATTAATAAATAGAATACATACATATAGTTAAAAAAAATATTTGTAAACAGAATAGAATTCCAAAGCTGACCGCAGACATGCGGTGTTGTTGAAAGCTCATATTGAAGACAAATACAAAGTGCTGTCAGCTGCTGCTTCTCCAGAGATGAATGATCTCTATGCTGACATTTGGGATGAGCTCGGCTGTATCTGACACAGGCAGAACTGACAAAGCCCAGCGTTAGAATTGCAGTTTATTCTGCTTATATTTTTCTATTACTGGTCCCTCTTTTTTTCCCCTATCAACATGTTAGTTATTAAATAAAATCTTTCCACTTTCATTAATTACCATATTTTAGACCCATCACTGGGTCTCTGTGCTTCTCTATGCCTGGTAGACAGATCATGGCTGGTGGGAGGGGCCGACAGGGTGCTGTACATAGCTTCCTGAAAACATCACAGTATCCTGCCTCTGTACTCCTCTCAAGAGCCCTCAGTCCTGTTGCAAGCAGCAGGCTGGCTCTTGTGAGGAGTTATGCAAATATCAAAATGCCTTGATGGGTGGGTGTCAATCTGGAGGAGTGGGTGTTCTTAGGCAAGCTGCAGTGGAATATCTTAGACGTTCCCCCAGTTATTGAGCAGAGTAAGGGTGAGGTCCCCAAAACATATCTGCCACATATCAAGTTGATGAGGGACCACTCTTGCATATCTACAATGCTGTTGGATGTGGCAACAGGGAATCTGAGGACATGGAGTGGCAGGAGTGTCAATGTTGTAAGCAGTATCAGATCTGTTGAGGTTGTAGACCAAGAGACTGTAGACCAAGAGACTGTAGACCAGAGACTGTAGACCAAGAGACTGTAGACCAAGAGACTGTAGACCAGAGACTGTAGACCAAGAGACTGTAGACCAGAGACTGTAGACCAAGAGACTGTAGACCAAGAGACTGTAGACCAGAGACTGTAGACCAAGAGACTGTAGACCAGAGACTGTAGACCAAGAGACTGTAGACCAAGAGACTAGAGACCAAGAGACTGTAGACCAAGAGACTGTAGACCAGAGACTGTAGACCAAGAGACTGTAGACCAAGAGACTGTAGACCAGAGACTGTAGACCAAGAGACTGTAGACCAAGAGACTGTAGACCAGAGACTGTAGACCAAGAGACTGTAGACCAGAGACTGTAGAACAAGAGTCTGTAGACCAAGAGACTGTAGAACAGAGACTGTAGACCAAGAGACTGTAGACCAGAGACTGTAGACCAAGAGACTGTAGACCAGAGACTGTAGACCAAGAGACTGTAGACCAAGAGACTGTAGACCAGAGACTGTAGAACAAGAGACTGTAGACCAGAGACTGTAGACCATTGGACAGGAACCAACCGCAGGAACGCTGAGATACAAGAGAAGACATTAAGAACGTAGGCAGGATACAAGCCAGCAGAGCAGTGAGGCATCCATTCAATAGATGGGAAATGCATCCTAGTTTCAAGCCAAGGTTGGTAATAGAAGATTCAAGCATGGGATCGGCTTGGGTTTGGTCTGAACCTATGTTTGGCCAAATCCAGAAGGAAGCCGGCAGTACTGGACCAATGAGCTACTGCCAAGTCTTGGGTCAATGATCTTACAAGAATCCTGGGCAAGTCACAAGGCAAACTGGGCCATAGACAGAAGGCAGGCAGCAGATCTGAGAATTTAAAAAAGGGGGGGTACAAAAGCTTACTGCATTACCCGAGAATATAGTTCATTGGAACAAAGAAATGGCAAAAACATACTAACAAAATGTCCACATGCCAAGACTGTTGTAAATAAATCCAAATGAGGAGAGGTCAGGATGTAGAGATGTGTCATTGAGATCATGTTTTGAGGGACATGCCCTATTCTTCAGAGCATTGACCTACACATCACTCAGACAACCCAGCTGATGTGTTTCAAGGGACATGCTCCCTTTTTTCAGACCATCATTGCCTCTGAACCAGCGGTGTATTTAGGTTTTGTGCTGCCCTAGGGAACACAAAAATTGGCGCCCCCCCCCCCCCGGAGAAAGAGCCTGACATTGATTGACCAAGAACACCCCTGCCCTCCACCCGAGCCTTCCACTACCATTACCCCCCATACACCAGCCACCATCCCCATGGCGAGAGAGAGAAAGACACTCACCTTCACAGCTCCGGACATCCCCAGGAACGAGAGTCGGGCTGTGCATACACCGTCATGAAACCCACAGCATCTTTCAGAAACTAACCAGGTCCTCATGCCGCATGTGTCCCTTCTTCCAAGGGGCAGTGCTGCCCCCCCCGAAAAATGCCACCCTAGGCAAATGCCTTGTTTGCCTTGTGGTAAATACACCCCTGCTCTGAACAAGGGTGCATGTCCCTCGAAACGTGTCAGTGGGTTGTCTGAGTAATGCGTAGGTCTCTATGACACATCTTTACATCCCAACTTCTACTCATTTTGGGTTTATATACAACGCTTTCGGCCTGTGAGCATTTTTTAAGTATGTTTTTGGCATGTCTTATAAACTATCTAACTATTAAACTGTCCAATAAACTACACTGCTCAAAAAAATTAAAGGAATGGTTTTTAATCAGAGTCTAGCATCAAGGGAATGAAACTCCTGGGATATTGATCTGGTCAGGTAAGTAGCAGAGGGGGTTGTTAATCAGTTTCAGCTGCTTTGGTGTTAATGAAATTAACAACAGGTGCACTAGATGGACCCCCAAAACAAGAATGGTTTTACAGGTGGAGGCCACTGACAATTTTTTTTTCCGTACTCATCTTTTCTGACTGTTTTTCGCTAGTTTTGCATTTGGCTAGGGTCAGTGTCACTACTGGTAGCATGAGGCCATACCTGGACCCTACAGAGGTTGTACAGGCAGTCCACCTCCTCCAGGATGGCACATCAAATAGTGCCTTTGCCAGAAGGTTTGCTGCGTCTCCCAGCACAGTCTCAAGAGCATGGAGGAGATTCCAGGAGACAGGCTGTTACTCTAGGAGAGCTGGACAGGGCCGTAGAAGGTTCTTAACCCATCAGCAGGACCGGTATCTGCTCCTCTGTGCAAGGAGGAACAGAATGAGCCCTGCCAGATCCCTACAAAATGGCCTTCTGCAGGCCACGGGTGTGAATATCTCTGACCAAACAATCAGAAACAGACTTCATGAGGGTGGCCTGAGGACCCGACTTCCTCTAGTGGGCCCTGTGCTCACTGCCCGGCACCATAGAGCTCGATTGGCATTTGCCATTTAAAACCAGAATCGGCAGGTCCACCACTGGCACCCTGTGCTTTTCACAGATGAGAGCAGGTTCACCCTGAGCACATGTGACAGACATGAAAGGGTCTGGAGAAGCCGTGGAGAATGTTATGCTGCCTGTACCATGGTCTGGGGAGGCATATCCATGGAGGGACGCACAGACCTCTACAGGCTAGAAAATGGCACCCTGACTGCCATTAGGTATCGGGATGAAATCCTTGGACCCATTGTCAGACCCTACACTGGTGAAGTGGGCCCTGGTTCCTCCTAATGCACGACAATGCCGGCTTCATGTGGGGAGAGTATGCAGGCAGTTCCTGGAGGATGAAGGAATTCTTACCACTGAATGGCCTCCACACTTGCCTGACCTAAATCCAATAGAGCACCTCTGGGATATCTGGGATATCTGATGCCTCCAGGTTGCACCTCAGACTGTCTAGGAGCTCAGTGATGCGCTGGTCCAGATTTGGGAGGAAATACCCCAGGACAGGGGCGGACTGACCATTTGGAAACTCGGACACTGCCCGAGGGCCCGGGGTCAGTAGGGGGCCCCATGAGATGCCTCTGGTACCTTTTTCATAGGCTTTTTTGAGTTTTGGCAAGGGCACAGGGGCCCCATGATCCCCTATTGCCCGGGGGCCCCATGAGTTGTCAGTCCGCCCCTGCCCCAGGACACCATCCGTCGTCTCATTAGGAGCATGCCCCCACTTTGTCAGACATGCATACAAGCACCTGAGGGCCATTCTGAGTTGCTGCAATGAAATTTCAGCAAAATGGACTCGCCTGCTGCATCATTTTTTCATTTTGATTATCGGGGTGTCTTTGAATTCAGTCCTCTGTAGGTCGGTCATTTTCATTTCCATCCAACGATGGGGCATTCTTACGTTCCTAACACATTTCCCAGTCCATATCAGTATAGAGATGCAGAAGGAGATTTTTCCCCATTGAGATCTGATGTGTTTTCATTTTTTGGAGCAGTGTATTTTATCAGTTCATTTGGCTTCCCAAATTGATGCACTGCTTGGCTTCAGCATCCTTAGCACTTTAGTGTCAACATTTTGCAGTTCAGCAGGTCAGGTTGCAGGTTTACGGGAACTAGCTGAAGACCACTCAGCAATCCCTGCATGCTGCTTTTATAGGCTGTTTGGCCCCGGGGACCAGTGACTAGCTGTGCTTATGCACCTGCGCACACGCCACACGCATGTGCCCACTGATATTCATATGTTGGAACAAACCAAACCTTCTTTCCTAATATCAGTGTCACACCACATGTGAGAGCAGGCGCGGTGTGCTGATGGTCATCACTAGTGATGGGCTGAACACCCCCTGTTCGGTTTGCGGTTGAACATTCGAACCTAACGAACGTTTGACCGCGAACTTTGAACAGAGGGGACAATTCACTAAGTGGTACATTACCGCATCGGAGTATGTGATAAGATACCTCTCAGTTACTCAGTTATATTATGAAGTCATGCAGTATTTTAGTAGTGAAAACATTCTTTACATCTTGTCAGCGGGGTTCCCCTCTGAAAGCTGAATGTAAAAAGAATTGCCAGCAAGAAAAAAAAAAAAAAAAACCGCCTGCCCCCCCACCCCATCCATATCAATCCTTTCAGGTCTGGCATGGATTTTGAGGGGAACCCTTACGCCAAAAATTAAAAAAAAAATGGCATGGGGTCCCCCCCAAAATCCATACCAGACCCTTATCCGAGCATGCAGCTTGGCAGGTCAAGAAAGGGGGGGACAAGCAAACGCCCCCCCCCCCTTGAACAATACCAGGCCACATGCCCTCAACATAGTGCGGTGCTTTGGGGCGGGGGGCCCCCCAAAGCACCTTGTCCACGTGTTGATGGGGACAAGGGCCTTTTCCCCACAACCCTGGCTGGTGGTTGTGGGGGTCTGCAGGTGGGGGTTTTTTGGAATCTAGAAGCCCCCCCCCTTATGAGAATGAGTATGGAGTACTGCTACCGCCTGGTACCTCTACTCACAAAAAAAAAAGTGTAGTGTAAAAATGACAGGAGACAGTTTTTGACAAGTCCTTCATTAAAAACAAAAATGAAAAAATGCCCCACAAGTAGATCCAGCATCAAGCACGACACCGCCGACCTGAAAAAAGAGGAAAAAAAGCGCTCCACTCTCAACGCTGGCTCCTGTCCTCTGACAGCTGCGTAGGGCATGTGCGCGCTCCCTACCTGGAAATGCAAAATCACGTGTGTGTGTGTATATATATATATATATATATATATATGATTTTGCGCACCCCTGCTGCCCTGTGGCAGCATTTCTGCTATAGGGCGGAAGAAAAGCGGTTAATGCCCACACAACACACATATTGGTACTGCGCTCTCAGCACAGTGATTGAGCTGTCATCAACAGGTCCCAGTCTCATTATTGGGAGCTGACGGGAAGAGGTCCTGATCATGTGACCACTGTGACAGCCAATCACAGTGGTCATTTGATTGAAAGACTCTAGTTACGAGACCCTGGGACTGGGTAGGAAGGGGTTGAAGAATGTCCCACACTATGCCGATGCACTGCATGAACCTTCTATGGTGGTGAACTGAAGATCTATTGCAGGACGGCATGTTTTCCTGTTACTCCCCAGTTTGCAACGCGGTTCATTTCATTCCAAAATGAAATTTGGAAGAAATGTTCATTACTTCGGATGTATCTTAATCTCCAAATTACAATAGCAATTAATTTATACGGATGGGAAATAACAAAATAAAACTTCGTCCTAAATTCAAATCAAATTCTACTTGAATTTGAAAATGAAATCAAATTTGAAAACAAATTTGAATTATAAACATATTGCTGAATATTGCTGATTTCCTGCAAAGACTATGCAAAGACCGTCTTCTGAAATTCGAAAAGAATAGAATAGAAGAGAACAGAAATAGAAGAGATTTAAATAGAATAGAGTAAAGTAGAAATAATATAGTCGTATTCTGAAATACGAATTTCGAAATGAATAGAATATAATAAAACCTAATAGAATAGAATATAAAAGAACAGAGTAGAGTAGAATAGAAAAGAAATAGAGTAGATTAGAAGAGAAGAGAATAGAAAAGAATGAAATAGAAAGAATATAACCGCCTTCTGAAATTTGAAAAGAATAGAATAGATGAGAAAAGAAAAAGAAGAGATTTAAATAGAATAAAGTAGAAAGAATAGAGTCGTCTTCTGAAATATGAATTTCGAAATGAATATAATATAATAAAACCTAACAGAACAGAATATAAAAGAGTAGAGTAGAATAGAAAAGAAATAGAAATTTGGATGAAATGTTCATTACTTCGGATGTATCTTAATCTCCAAATTACAATAGCAATGAATTTGTACGGATGGGAAATAACGAAATAAAACTTCGTCCAAAATTCAAATCAAATTCTAATCGAATTTGAAAATGAACTAAAATTTGAAAACAAATTTAAATTATAAACATATTGCTGAATATTGCTGATTTCCTGCAAAGACTATGCAAAGACCGTCTTCTGAAATTCGAAAAGAATAGAATAGAAGAGAACAGAAATAGAAGAGATTTAAATAGAATAGAGTAAAGTAGAAATAATATAGTCGTCTTCTGAAATATGAATTTCGAAATGAATATAATATAATAAAACCTAATAGAACAGAATATAAAAGAATAGAGTAGAATAGAAAAGAAATAGAGTAGATTAGAGGAAAAGAGAATAGAAAAGAATGAAATAGAAAGAATATAACCGCCTTCTGAAATTTGAAAAGAATAGAATAGAAGAGAAAAGAAAAAGAAGAGATTTAAATAAAATAAAGTAGAAAGAATAGAGTCGTCTTCTGAAATACGAATTTTGAAATGAATGGAATATAATAAAACCTAATAGAATAGCATATAAAAGAATAGAGTAGATTAAAAGAGAAGAGAATAGGAGAGAATGAAACAGAAAGAATATAACCGTCTTCTGAAATTCAAATTGTAAATATAGAATTTAGAATAGGAGCAGCTATTCTTCACAATGAATTTGGATCGATTCAATATTTTTTATTCGAATTTGATAAGAAGTTGATTGGAATACTTTGAATCCATTGGAAATATTAAAATCCGGATGAAAACGAATAAACAAATCGAACAAAATGTTTCGTTCTGCACATGTCTTGTTTCTATCTCATAATAGCTACACTGTGTATATTTTAGTCTTTCTTGTTAAACAAATTCCGTACACATTGTTTCAATTATTATCAGCGTACTGCGCATATCACATCCAGCTGCTTACTTTTGTTTCATCATCCAGAGTCACGAATTCCTTCTTGTGCAGAGATGCCTGCTCAGAGATGACACAATCAGGAAAATCCTGGTGCTTATGCAGTTTTTGGCTATGTTCGCAAATGTCTGACACAGATCAGCCCCTGCCGCAGCCTCTCAACATAGGACTTGACACAAAGTTACAAAGTTGCAGTCTGATCCCTGGGGGAGCAGAAACTGAGGAAATGCTTCTTCCTGCCTGCAGCAGACTGATGACATCATCTCAGCCTAGGCAAAGCCACTGATTGGAGCTCAATGACGGCTTTGTAATGATGTATACTGTAGTAGCAGTGTGATACTGTTGCATTGTGTCAGGAATGTATCCATGCATTTGAAGTGTTGGGAGTTAGTGTTAGAAAAAAGCAGGAGTTTTGAGCCAAAAAGCTGAAAACTGTTGTCCAGAACATGCGCGGCTCTTGAGTTTGACTTTAGCGACTTCCACACTTTTTATATTTCTTTCCTCTTTGATAGAACCTCAAAGCGGCCAGCGAGTGCCTCGCAGCAGATCCGACGTGGCCTACCATCTGTCTGGCTTTGGAACATTTTCTAGCAAGGTGGCCAAAGTCAAAAAGGACAAAGGACCCCTGGAACTCCACCGCGCAGCCAACAGTCACTTAAAGTCGATGTAATCCCAAACACAAAAAACATCTTTTACCGTGTTAATGTCATTTCTGCCACTTGCTTGCAACTTTGCTTCCAATCTGTTTATATCTGCAGCTTGCTTTAAAATAATCCCTGGTGATCCTGCCATGAATTCCTTGTTCAGGCCCTTCCTGTTATAGGGTGACAACGCTCTGTCCCTGTGTCCCAGTTGCGCGCCTGTGTTGTCACCCTGTCACACGCTATTACGAGTGGCGACACACATTGCACAGACGAGCTCTGCTCTTGTCACCATCAGGAAGCCAGTGTAGAGCAATGACGGAGCAAGTATATACAGACAGGAATTGGATAAAAGAGGCTGCAGATGATCAGCAGCACTGGGATGGGAAAATGGAGGAAATGGTTTATGATACACAGCACAAAAAGAAAAATACATCTAAAAATAAATAAATAAATAAAATAAATAAACATAAAATAATAAACATAAAAAATAAATATAAATATAAAATTAAAAAATAAAATAAATTAGGTAATATATATATATACATATATATATATATATATATATATATATACATATATATATATACCGTATTTTTTGCTCCATAAGACGCACCTAGGTTTTAGAGGGGAAAAACAAGAAAAAAAAATATTCTGAACCAATGGACTGCAGACACAGTACAGGGGATGACCAGAGACTGCGGACACAGTACAGGGGATGACCAGAGACTGCGGACACAGTACAGGAGATGACCAGAGACTGTGGACACAGTACAGAAGATGACCAGAGACTGCGGACACAGTACAGGAGATGACCATAGACTGCGGACACAGTACAGGAGATGACCAGAGACTGCGGACACAGTACAGGAGATGACCAGAGACTGCGGACACAGTACAGGAGATGACCAGAGACTGCGCACACAGTGCAGGGGATGACCAGAGACTGCGGACACAGTACAGGAGATGACCAGAGACTGCGCACACAGTGCAGGGGATGACCAGAGACTGCGGACACAATGCAGGAGATGACCAGAGACTGCGCACACAGTGCAGGAGATGACCAGAGACTGCGCACACAGTACAGGAGATGACCAGAGACTGCGGACACAGTACAGGAGATGACCAGAGACTGCGGACACAGTACAGGAGATGACCAGAGACTGCGGACACAGTGCAGGAGATGACCAGAGACTGTGGACACAGTGCAGGAGATGACCAGAGACTGCGGACACAGTGCAGGGGATGACCAGAGACTGCGGACACAGTGCAGGGGATGACCAGAGACTGCAGACACAGTGCAGGGGATGACCAGAGACTGCGGACACAGTGCAGGGGATGACCAGAGACTGCGGACATAGTACAGGAGATGACCAGAGACTGCGGACACAGTGCAGGGGATGACCAGAGACTGCGGACACAGTGCAGGGGATGACCAGAGACTGCGGACACAGTACAGGGGATGACCAGAGACTGCGGACAAAGTGCAGGGGATGACCAGAGACTGCGGACAGTGCAGGGAATGACCAGAGACTGCGGACAGTGTAGGGAATGACCAGAGACTGCGGACAGTGCAGGGAATGACCAGAGACTGTGGACAGTGCAGGGGATGACCAGAGACTGCGGACAGTGCAGGGGATGACCAGAGACTGCAGACAGTGCAGGGAATGACCAGAGACTGCGGACAGTGCAGGGGATGACCAGAGACTGCAGACAGTGTAGGGAATGACCAGAGACTGCGGACAGTGCAGGGGATGACTAGAGACTGCAGACAGTGCAGGGAATGACCAGAGACTGCGGACAGTGCAGGGGATGACCAGAGACTGCAGACAGTGCAGGGAATGACCAGAGACTGCTGACCTTTGGGGAGGGAGGGGGAGCGGGTACCTGAATTTGACAGGTACTCGCTCCCACTTCCGCGGAGTTGTCCTTCCTTCCTTCCTTCTTCCCGGGCCGGCTTCTGTGACAGCCGGGTGCCCACTGCGCATGCGCGAGAAGTGCTGCGCTTTGTGAATGACCCGGCGCCTTCTGGGACCTGTCATGTGTCCCAGAAGACAGCGGATCATTCACAAAGCGCAGCACATGCGCAGTGGGCACCCGGCTGTCACAGAAGCCAGCGCGGGAAGACTGTACAGCGCTGGAGCGAGGAACAGGTAAGGCCCTGCAGGAGAGAACAGCTGAGCGACCGGCCCGGTATTCTGACATGGTGGCGGCAGAAATACCGGACCGGCCGCTTTATATTCGCTCCATACGACGCACGGACATTTTCCCCCCTTTTTTGGGGGGAAAAAAGTGCGTCTTATGGAGCGAAAAATACGGTATATATATATATATGTATATGTATATATATATATGTATATATATATATATACGTATATATATATATATATATATATATACGTATATATATATATATATATATATATATATATATATATATATATACGTATATATATATATATATATATATATACGTATATATATATACGTATATATACATATATATATACATATATACACACATATATACATACACACACATATATATATATATATACACATATACATACATATATATACATACATATATATATATACACATACATATATATATATATATATATATACACACACATATATAAAATATGTTATTATATAAAACAAATAGTAATAATAAAATAAATAATAAATAAATAAATATACAAATTATACATATACATATATATATATATATCTTTATACCGTGTATATTTATTTATTTATTATTTATTTTATTATTACTATATTATATATATATACCTATATATATAGATGTTATTATATTAAAAAATAGTAATAATAAAATAAATAATACATAAATAAGTAAATATAAAAAATAAAAATATAAAATAAATAAAAATAAAACAAGTAATATATTTTAAAAATGTAAATCTAAAATATGTACATAAAAAATAGATATAAAAAAAAATTAAGTGAAATAATAAATAAATAAAATAAGACAAAATAATGGTCATCCTGTTTGAAGGTACATTTACTTTAATTCGGACTGTGAAGCAAATGAAGCATCTCAGTGCACCCTTTTGGGCGGGGTGTTCATCAAGCATAACTCCCCAAGCGTATGGAGCATTACTATGATTTTTTAAATTAATTATTGTGTAGTGTATTTTATATTTTTTTTTTTTGTGTTTTTTTATTTCTGAGACAATTTGCCTGTCATTCTCTGATACCCCCACCCCCGCACACGCACTTTCCCAGTAATTGATTCTTCACAGCTCTCCAGCACACAAGGAGTTAACCAGTCGTTTACAAACAAATCCATTTTGAGGCTCGGGACTTGTTCTGTCCTCTCTCTTGGCAGGATGGGCCTTCCCAGCATGCACCACTCCACCAAAGACAAAGTAATACGGAAACATGGGGTCACAGAGGTGGAAGGCTCAGGGGAAGTTCTAGGAAATACTTTGTCTCGGTATATGTGCTGGTTGTGAACATTTCCTTCCCAGGAGAGAAAGTAAACAGAAAAAAAGGCCAAAAATACAAAGAGAAAGAAGACAGTTATAGACAAAGAATTTTTTTTCTATTGGAACCTCAAAAATGCTTCTTTTAAAGCTGATCTCTGGACAAAAAAACTTTCATTTAAATATATTCCTCAACAGCCACATAGGATATAAATCCACCAGCACCAACTGTCTTTACAAACCCAGGTATTACCTTGTAAAAGAAGCAGTGACATCAACACGGTGCTGTACATAGCCTGTGCAGAGAACAGAGTTGTGGGAGGGGCTCAGCAGACTCCGTCCACTACAGGCTGCCTGCAGAAAACTACAGGAGGGGGCGGAGACAAGACCAGTCACCCTGCACAAGGAGAGAGAGCAGCAGTGAGCTGTCTTTATTACAGGAAAAGTCTTACACTGGATTACTGCACAGATCTGGAGGAAATACACAAAGCACACCGAGATTCTGGAAGAATACACATGATGGATGGATTTAGATGATATCTACTTATCCTGGAGTTCAGCTTTAAAAATAGTTAATGAACCAGGACTAAGTGCTAAAGAGAAGTTTAGTTGCTGATCCATATTTCCATTTTTATATTACATATACAGATTAGTAAATGGTTCCTGTAATTTGCATCTTTATATCAGAGTGTAGGATTAGCATTTGAGCTATATGAATGTATAATAATAAGACTGATGTGACTGGCTCAGCGTTCTCTGTACAGCACCACTGATCATGTCAGCGCTATAGAAATGTATAATAATAATAACAGTGTGTGACTGTGGGGGGATCAGGGGCGGACTGACAACTCATGGGGCCCCCGGGCAATAGGGGATCATAGGGCCCCTGTGTCCTTGCCCACAGTCAAAGCACACCCAAAAAAGCCTATAAAAGGTACCAGGGGCATTTCATGGGGCCCCCTACTGACCCTGGGTCCTCGGGCAGTGCCGAGTGCTCGAATGGTCAGTCCGTCCCTGGGGGGGATCATTAAAGTGTAAGCTCTTTTGGTACAGAGACTGATGTGACTGGCTCAGTGTTCTCTGTACAGCACCACTGATCATGTCAGCGCTATAGAAATGTATAATAATAATAATAGTGTGTGACTGTGGGAGGATCATTAGAATGTAAGCTCCTCTGGTACAGAGACTGATGTGATTGGCTCAGTGTTCTCTGTACAGCACTATGGAATACAGTTGCAAGAAAAAGTATGTGCTGTACAGAGAACACCAAGCTAGTCACATCTGTCTCTGTACCAGAGGAGCTAACACTCTAATGTCCTATTACATTTATATAGCTCTGACATATACCACAGTGCTGTACAGAGGACACCGAGCCAGTCACATCACTGTGCACCAGAGCAGCTTACATTCCACTGTCCACCACAGTCACACACTATTATTATTATAATATATTTATATAGCTCTGACATATAATATGGTGTCATACAGAGCACCATACACTGAGCCCCTCTCATCAGCATCTGACCAGAGGAGCTTACACTCTAATGTCCGACCCCAGTTGCACACTATTATTGTTATACATTTACTGTATATAGCTCTGACATACAGTTGCAAGAAAAAGTATGTGAACCCCTTGGGATTACGTGGAGTTTTGCATGAATTGGGCATAAAATGTGCTCTGAACGTCATCTAAGTCACAACAATAGAAGAACACAGTCTGCTGAACATAATACTACACAAACATTAGATGTTGCCATGGTTTAATTGCACATAACATGTAAACATTCACAGTGCAGGGAGGAAAAAGTATGTGAGGCCCTAGCTTAATGACTTCTCCCAGAGCTAATTGGAGCCAGCTCTATACAGCACTGTGGTATATGTCAGAGCTATATAAATGTATAATATTACCTGGGGTGTTACATTTGAGTATAAGCTCTTCTGGTTCAGAGACGGATGTGACTGGCTTGGTATTCTCTGTACAGCACTCCAGAATATGTTGTAGACATTCAAATATTGGCAATAAGTGCTTAATGTCAGAGCTACAGTATATAAATGTATAATAATAATATTGATGTGTGACTGTGGGTAGACATTAGAGTGTAAGCTCCTTTGGTACAGAGACTGAAGTGACTGACTCAGTATTCTCTGTACAACACATACAGTCAGGTCCATAAATATTGGGACATTGACACAATTCTAACATTTTTGGCTCTATACACCACCACAATGGATTTGAAATGAAACAAACAAGATGTGCTTTAACTGCAGACTGTCAGCTTTAATTTGAGGGTATTTACATCCAAATCAGGTGAACGGTGTAGGAATTACAACAGTTTGCATATGTGCCTCCCACTTGTTAAGGGACCAAAAGTAATGAGACAATTGGCTTCTCAGCTGTTCCATGGCCAGGTGTGTGTTATTCCCTCATTATCCCAATTACAATGAGCAGATAAAAGGTCCAGAGTTCATTTCAAGTGTGCTATTTGCATTTGGAATCTGTTGCTGTCAACTCTCAAGATGAGATCCAAAGAGCTTTCACTATCAGTGAAGCAATCCATCATTAGGCTGAAAAAACAAAACAAACCCATCAGAGAGATAGCAAAAACATTAGGCGTGGCCAAAACAACTGTTTGAAACTTTCTTAAAAAGAAGGAATGCACCGGTGAGCTCAGCAACACCAAAAGACCCAGAAGACCACGGAAAACAACTGTGGTGGATGACCGAAGAATTCTTTCCCTGGTGAAGAAAACGCCCTTCACAACAGTTGGCCAGATCAAGAACACTCTCCAGGAGGTAGGTGTATGTGTGTCAAAGTCAACAATCAAGAGAAGACTTCACCAGAGTCAATACAGAGTGTTCACCACAAGATGTAAACCATTGGTGAGCCTCAAAAACAGGAAGGCCAGATTAGAGTTTGCCAAACAACATCTAAAAAAGCCTTCACAGTTCTGGAACAACATCCTATGGACAGATGAGACCAACATCAACTTGTACCAGAGTGATGGGAAGAGAAGAGTATGGAGAAGGAAAGGAACTGCTCATGATCCTAAGCATACCACCTCATCAGTGAAGCATGGTGGTGGTAGTGTCATGGCGTGGGCATGTATGGCTGTCAATGGAACTGGTTCTCTTGTATTTATTGATGATGTGACTGCTGACAAAAGCAGCCGGATGAATTCTGAAGTGTTTCGGGAATATTATCTGCTCATATTCAGCCAAATGCTTCATAACTCATTGGACGCCGCTTCACAGTGTAGATGGACAATGACCCAAAGCATACTGCAAAAGCAACCAAAGAGTTTTTTAAGGGGAAGAAGTGGAATGTTATACAATGGCCAAGTCAGTCACCTGACCTGAATCCGATTGAGCATGCATTTCACTTGCTGAAGACAAAACTGAAGGGAAAATGCCCCAAGAACAAGCAGGAACTGAAGACAGTTGCAGTAGAGGCCTGGCAGAGCATCACCAGGGATGAAACCCAGCATCTGGTGATATCTATCCATTCCAGACTTCAGGCTGTAATTGACTGCAAAGGATTTGCAACCAAGTATTAAAAAGTGAAAGTTTGATTTATGATTATTATTCTGTCCCATTACTTTTGGTCCCTTAACAAACGGGAGGCACATATGCAAACTGTTGTAACTCCTACACCGTTCACCTGAGTTGGATGTAAATACCCTCAAATTAAAGCTGACAGTCTGCAGTTAAAGCACATCTTGTTTGTTTAATTTCAAATCCATTGTGGTGGTGTATAGAGCCAAAAATGTTAGAATTGTGTCGATGTCCCAATATTTATGGACCTGACTGTATGTTGGAGACATTCAAATACTGAAAATAAGTGATTAGTTACATAGTTAGTCTGGCTGAAAAAAGACAAAAGTCCATCCAGTTCAACCATACAAAAAAAAAAGTTATAATCCTATGTAGCACACCCTTGGGTGATGCTTGGCTAGATATATAGGTTCAGCTCCCACCTGAATATGGTGACACCTCCGATTATACCCAGAACACTCCGACACTCTGAGAATATTTTTTATGGGTTTTATTGAAGAAAACAAACCCTGAAAAAGAACTAGCTGATTTAACACGGGTAATGTACATAAAACACAGATACCACTTTGCATAACACAGTTAGTAAGAAGTCACAATTCACTCGCCAAAGACTCAAAAAACTGACTAGTATCACACTGACTAGGGTGGCACATGAGAGTGACATTGACACATGAAACAATGACTGTTAATGAGGTTTAGCAGCTTATTGACATTTGTTATAGAAGTACTATATAGAGCAGAAATATCCTACCTAACCACTGGCCAGCGAGATGAAACTTAAAGTGTCTCAACGTTGGGGCCCTTTAATCAATAGAACAGCGCTCACTCTCTGCATGGGAGAGTATTTGTAATCCAGGGGTAGCAGGATAGCACAGTCTCCTTTAAGCAGAATCTTCCAGTGAACATTGCAATAGGAAAAACACCACTTCAACAAATCTTTACCATACAGGTGAAATCCTGATATACTGACACTTGCTCAGTATATTCAGAGCAGCAAGCTTCTGTGGGGACTTGGAACTAAACACACTCTTCAGCCAAAGCACAAGTCTTGAGGAGACAAACCAGTAATATACAGATACAGAGTTCTCTCATCAATCAGCAGCAGGAATAGCTAATTCTGAGCAGCTTGGGCTTTCCAAGATCTGTGTCACTCTGAGAATTAGAGAGCAGGCTTTCTCATGACCATTCTCCAGAGATGAACAGCAAATGCAGCAATATCAAAATCCCCTTTCATCACAGAGTATTCACTGTTTCTGGATTGTCCTCTAAATAGCATTAGACAGTAGTAGAAATCCTCTCTCTTTCAGCAGCTCCAAACTTTGAGAGACACATGCACTTGAGTGGCTGTAATCCTGAGTGTCAGACAGGACAATCCTTGATTTGCACACTGTCCTCCTGCAACAATTCCTGTGCTACTCACTCTCAGCACATGGGCTCTAGCAGCACAGAAAGTGAGACTCTGTGACTTTACACCAGGAGCCCTTGCTCCATGCGGTCCCCTGAAAATGTCTGCCTCTCCACATGTGCTTCTTCTTCCTTTTTCCTCTCTCCTTTTCCTCCACAGCCAATCATAAGTTCAGCTGCAACAGTCCTGCTATGGGTGGATCCTTCTCAGCTGTAGTAACAACTAGAGCACAGTCCTGCTTTCCCTGTCTGTCACTCACAAAGAGGGAAAAGAAAAAAAAATGCTTTGCAACTGCTGTTTAAGATTTAAAGCAACCAGCACAACTCTACACCTATACCCACAGTTGATCCAGAGGAAGGCAAAAAAAACCCCAGCAAAGCATGATCCAATTTGCTCCTGCAGGGAACAAAATTCCTTCCTGATTCCCCGAGAGGCAATCGGATATTCCCTGGATCAACTTTACCTATAAATGTTATATCCAGTTATATTCTGTGTATCCAAGAAAGAATCCAGGACTTTTGTAAAGCAATGTCAGAGCTCCAGTATATAAATGTAAATAATAATATTGATGTGTGACTGTGGGTAGACATTAGAGTGTAAGCTCCTTTGGTACAGAGACTCAAGTGACTGACTCAGTATTCTCTGTACAACACTCCGGAATATGTTGGAGACATTCAAATACTGGAAATAAGTGATTAATGTCAGAGCTCCAGTATATAAATGTATAATAATAATAATAATGTGTGACTGTGGGTAGACATTAGAGTGTAAGCTCCCCCGGTACAGAGACTGATGTGACTGGCTCCATACTCTTTGTACAGCACTCCAGCATATGTTGGAGACATTCAAATATTGGAAATAAGTGATTATTGTCAGAGCTCCAGTATATAATAAATAATAATAATGATGTGTGACTGTGGGTAGACATTAGAGTGTTAGCTCCTTTGGTACAGAGACTGAAGTGACTGATTCAGTATTCTCTGTACAACACTCCGGAATATGTTGGAGACATTCAAATACTGGAAATAAGTGATTAATGTCAGAGCTCCAGTATATAAATGTATAATAATAATAATAATAATGTGTGACTGTGGGTAGCCATTAGAGTGTAAGCTCCCCTGGTACAGAGACAGATGTGACTGGCTCCGTACTCTTTGTACAGCACTCCAAAATATGTTGAAGACATTCAAATACTGGAAATAAGTAAACATTTCCACTCTCTGGATGTTGGGCGGCGTGCAGCGTTCACCCGGAGAGCCCCCAGTGTATTGTCAGTGATGGCCCTGGCCCGTGTTGGAAGGTATTTATGGGCTGTTATGATGCTGTAGGGAGTAGATTATCACATGGGGGATGATTGACGGGTAAACACAAGTCCTGGGACCTCGGCATTAGCGTGACAATGGTCGCTGACAAGCTCTTATTATAATGCATTGTCTCTGTATGTTGTAGTAGAAGGGGGGAGCGTGTTATCTGTCTGTCTATCTTGTCTCCTCACATGTGTCCGGGCCAGCCGAGGTTCCCCCCTCTCCCTCTTCTCCTAAATGAGGCATTTGAACAATGCCGCAGCCGCCAGTGTTATGTGATAGCGGGGAAGTTGCCTATTTTAAGGCTTAGGGGAAAGCCAGCTGCCAAGATATGTGGTGACGTTGCCCCCTGCTACATTCATACAAACAGTGCCTACATCTGTGATGGGACATCATTACATTCCTGCATGGGGGCTGGAAGCCTATCTGTTACTTCTTCACCCGGCCAAGGGGCCTTTCCATACAGAGAACCAAAATTTAACCAAAAACGTGGCCTATTGATTGGACAGAGGGCCATAGATCTCAGCGGGACTCTGCATTGTCCCAGCCTCCCAAATAATTAACCTGCCTGGCATTAGTTTTGTCTATGAAATGACCAATCTATGTACAATGTATGTGACAGGTGCCCTTTAAAGCTTGACTGCAGTCAAAACTTTTTTGACTCTCTGTCAGATTTTTATTGGTTGAATCATATCGGCACCAGTCCCTGCAACAGAGGAGCTTACGCTCTAATATTCCACCACAGTCACACGCTATTATTATTGTTATAGCTCTGACATACACCACAGTGCTGTGCAGGGAACGCTGATCCATTTGCAACAGTCTCTGAACCAGAGGAGCTTACACTCTAATGTCCTATTACCAGGGGCAGACTGACAACTCAGTGGGCCCCCCGGGCAACAGGGGATCATGGGGCCCCTTTGTCCTTGCCCAAACTCAAAAAAGCCTATGAAAAAGGTACCAGGGTCATCTCATGGGGCCACCTACTGGCCCCGGGCCCTCGGGCAGTGTCCGAGTTTCCAAATGGTCAGTCCGCCCCTGCCTATTACATTTATATAACTCTGACATATACCACAGTGCTGTACAGAGAACACAGAGCCATTCGCATCAGTCTCTGCATCAAAGGAGCTAACACTCTAATGTCCGATTACATTTATATAGCTCTGACATATACCGCAGTGCTGTACAGAGAACACAGAGCCAGTCATATCAGTCTCTGAACCAGAGGAGCTTACACTCTACTGTCCTATTACATTTATATAACTCTGACATATACCGCAGTGCTGTACAGAGAACACAGAGCCAGTCAGCACCTGCACCAGAGGAGCTTACACTCTAATGTCCTCAACACAGTCACACACTAATATCATTAGTTCTGTTTATGTTTATGTTTTTTCCTGGCAAAAAAAGCTGTTTCCTGTTTTCAATGTTGAAGTAAGCTATTTTTGTTTAAATATATATATAAATGTATATTTTATTTATTCTGTTTATATGTAAATATGTTTTTATTATGTTGTTTGTTTGTAAGATTTTTAATAAACAAAAATGTACACTCTAATGTCCTATTACATTTATCTAGCTCTGACATAAACCACAGTGCTGTACAGAGGACACCGAGCCAGTCACATCAGTTTCTGAACCAGAGGAGCAGGGGCGGACTGACAACTCATGGGGCCCCTGGACAATAGGGGATCATGGGGCCGCTGTGTCCTTGCCCAAACTCAAAAAAGCCTATGAAAAAGGTACCAGGGGCATCTCATGGGGCCCCTTACTGAACCTGAGCCCTCGGGCAGCGCCCGAGTTTCCAAATAGTCAGTCCGCTGTAGTGTTTTAGCCGCGTTTTTCAGAGTTTTGCGTTTTTTAGCATTTTTTTACAAAACATTTTTTTAGCCAAAAAAAGTCCAAAAACACCAGTTTGCAGCGGTTTTCAGCGTTTTGGTGCGTTCTTCAGTGTTACAGCGTTTTTACAGCTAAAAGAGTCCTCTAGAAACCCACTCATCCTGGGTGTTTTTTTCTAGCCAAAAAAAGTCAAAAAACACCAGTTTGCAGCATTTTTCAGCGTTTTGGCACGTTCTTTAGTGTTACAGCATTTTTACAGCTAAAAAAAACCCTCTACAAACCCACTAGTCCTGGGTTTTTTTTTCCAGCCAAAAAAAGTCCGAAAACACCAGTTTGCAGCGTTTTTCAGCATTTTGGCGCGTTCTTCAATGTTACAGCGTTTTTACAGCTAAAAAACCCCTCTAGAAACTCACTAGTCCTGGGGGTTTTTTTCTAGCCAAAAAAAGTCAAAAAACACCAGTTTGCAGCATTTTTCAGTGTTTTGGCACGTTCTTTAGTGTTACAGCGTTTTTACAGCTAAAAAAACCCTCTACAAACCCACTAGTCCTGGGGTATTTTCCAGCCAAAAAAAGTCCGAAAACACCAGTTTGCAGCGTTTTTCAGCATTTTGGCGCGTTCTTCAGTGTTACAGCGTTTTTACAGCTAAAAAACCCCTCTAGAAACCCACTAGTCCTGGGGGGTTTTTTCTAGCCAAAAAAAGTCAAAAAACACCAGTTTGCAGCATTTTTCAGCGTTTTGGCACGTTCTTTAGTGTTACAGCGTTTTTACAGCTAAAAAAAACCCTCTACAAACCCACTAGTCCTGGGTTTTTTTTTCCAGCCAAAAAAAGTCCGAAAACACCAGTTTGCAGCGTTTTTCAGCATTTTGGCGCGTTCTTCAGTGTTACAGCGTTTTTACAGCTAAAAAACCCCTCTAGAAACCCACTAGTCCTGGGGTTTTTTTTCCAGCCAAAAAAAGTCCAAAAACACCAGTTTGCAGCGTTTTTCAGCGTTTTGGCGCGTTCTTTAGTGTTACAGCGTTTTTACAGCTAAAAAACTCCACTACAAACCCACTAGTCTTGGGTTTTTTTTCCAGCCAAAAAACGTTGATTACAGTCTATGTGTATGGACACATAGGATAACATGCTGGGGGGTTTACTAGTTGTAGGAAAAA
This sequence comes from Staurois parvus, assembly GCF_062004578.1. NCBI lineage: Eukaryota > Metazoa > Chordata > Amphibia > Anura > Ranidae > Staurois > Staurois parvus. Next base: position 4,516,763 of record NW_028318493.1, read on the forward strand.
ACATCAAAAGCCAAAAACAGCCGCTGTAAAAATGTCCGGTGTGCATGAAGACTTAGGAAACCCACCCTGAGAAATGTCATGCAGCCATCACCGGAGTGCATAGAGGCTGCAGGAGATCAGCCGCGCTGAAATGTAACAAAAGCTGGAAAAAATTATTATTATTATACAGGATTTATATTATTATTATACAGGATTTATATTATTATTATTATACAGGATTTATATTATTATTATTATTATAATACAGGATTTTTATTATTATTATTATACAGGATTTATATTATTACTATTGTTATTATACAGAATTTATATTATTATTATTATTATTATTATTATACAGGATTTATATTATTATTATTATTATTATACAGGATTTATAATATTATTATTATTATTATTATTATTATTATACAGGATTTATATTATTATTATTATACAGGATTTATATGGCGCCAACAGTTTGCTCAGCACTTTACAATATAAAGAGAGACAATACAGCAACAATACAGTTCAATACAAGAGGGTTAGGAGGGCCTGATCCTGGGAGCTTACAATCTAAGAGTGGCAGTTTGACAATGGTTTATGATACGCAGTGCTTCTACAAAGTAAATGCCAGTCACTTACGGGTTACATCTACTTTAACTCTGAAAACTTTGGGAGAATACAGCGGTCGGCGTTTAGCGCCTGGTTGCGCGGCCCGCAGGTAGCAGACCTGGGTATACACACATCTCATTTCCATTATTCCTGCCCCAGGTAATGTGGTTCACACATGCTCAGCCTCCTTGTAAATTAGAACCAATCTATCCATCTTGCTGTCCTAACAAATATGACAGAACACAAGAGCACGTCTGTATATGCAAAATGCTAAAGGGCACGGCCAGGAATAGACTCGGCGCACAATTCTACCCTAATGATGCCACGTGACGCCTCTCGCTGGTCTCTAATCTGGATGTTAATGTTACCGGTGCCAATCTCAGCACCTTCTCACTTTTATTTCCCCCTTCGCTACAAATACTCTCGTACTTTCATAATCCCTCGCCCTGACAAGACGTCTCTTCTCATCAGCGTGCTTCTTTCCTGCAGACTGGAAATAACAGACGTGCACCTGTCGCCGAGATTCCGACTTTTTTGCCAAAAAATATTAAAGCCGAACTCCGGGTGCAACACTACATTCCTCAATAGCCACAATTTAAATCCGCTTTGCAAACCTAGATATTACTTTGCAAAAGTAGCCGTGATGTCATCACCGTGCTGTACTTGCCTGTGTGGAGAGCAGGGCTTTGGGAGGGGCAGAGAAGCTCCACCTGCTACAGGCTGCAAATAGAAAATGACAGGAGGGGGTGGAGACAAGACCGGTCACCCTGCACAAAGAGGGAGAGCAGCAGTGAGCGGTCTTCATTACAGGAAAAGTCTTACACTGGATTACTGCACAGATCTGGAAGAAATACACAAACACACCGAGGTTCCAGGAAGAATACAGATGATGAATTGATTTAGATGATATTTGCTTTTCCCGGACTTCAGCTTTAAAAAGCCCCAAACTTTTGGCTAAAGAAAAAGAAGACATAGAATACTGTCCCCTCCGAGGGCCGTGTCTCTTACCCCCTTTCTGTTGCACCACCGCAGCCTTCATCATACTCTTCAGCATTCACCACTTGTGGGAGTATTGGATACCAGTGTGTCCTGGTCCCTTCCTCCAACCCCCTACATCACTATAGGACACAGCACTGACGTAGGGTCAGGAGGATGGAACTATAACCAGATGGGTAATCAGCTGAATGATGAGCCTGGGGAGTAAACGTAACTTGCAATTTACTAAACAGATGCAAACTTAGAATCAATACTGTATAACAGGTTGAGGATGGCAAAGAGCATGCATACACTGCAGAATAATACAAAAGTGATTATGAAAGCTGCACAAACATGGAGTCTTTACAGCAACATTTCTATGGTTCAGTTAGGGTGCCTTGCAATGCCTGGGTCCACAATTTGAATCCTGCCACCACCAGCTGCTGCTGAGAGGGTAAGCACTACACATGGGGGCTTGTCCGGGATTTCTCTGTTCTACAAGCAACATACTAAGACAACAAGCCAGAAAAAGCCAAGATGGACCCTGATGCTGCAATCCAGTAGTGTGAGGTGCAAAATGACCTCCAGGAGTCAAGTGAATCCTGCCACCGCCTGCTGCTCCTGAGAGGGTAGGCACTACACATGGGGGCTTGTCCGGGATGTCTCTGTTTTACAAGCAACATACTAATACAACAAGCCAGAAAAAGCCAAGATGGACCCTGATGCTGCAATCCAGTAGTGTGGGGGGCAAAATGACCTCCGGGAGTCAAGTGAATCCTGCCACCAGCTGCTGCTCCTGGGACGGTAAGCACTACACATGGGGGCTTGTCCGGGATGTCTCTGTTCTACAAGCAACATACTAAGACAACAAGCCAGAAAAAGCCAAGATGAACCCTGATGCTGCAATCCAGTGGTGTACGGGGCAAAATGACCTCCGGGAGTCAAGTGAATCCTGCCACCACCCGCTGCTCCTGGGAGGGTAAGCACTACACGTGGGGGCTTGTCCAGGATGTCTCTGTTCTACAAGCAACATACTAAGACAACAAGCCAGAAAAAGCCAAGATGGACCCTGATGCTGCAATCCAGTGGTGTGAGGGGCAAAATGACCTCCGGGAGTCAAGTGTGGTGGTAGAAATTCCCGTAAATGCCTGGTTCGAAGAACAAGTCCACCCAGCAGTGATGACTCAGATCAGAGAGTGTTTGTACTAGACCTGAAAATAGATCAAGATGCCTCTCACAGCCTTGTGGAAGTTTGAACAGAGAAAGGAGATCCCTGCCTGCTATCAAGGTGCTGATCTACATATCCCTTCATGCCTATGCCTTTGGGAGTCATGCTTGTAACTGTCAGGGCCAGCAGTTGTAGTATTGGAACATTTGTAGAAGCACGCATTTTCCTGCACGCATGGGAACTGTCGGCTCCCTATGTGCACAGTTACCATCAATGGCAACTGCCATATTTTGTGTGTGTTCCCACATATTTGGCAGCCTATTGGAATGAATGAGCTGTGAAAAAAACACTGCGCGGGAACACACATATGTACCTTTTATGGTGTGAACTGGCCGCCCTGTCTGTCCATCATGCCTTTGCCTCTAGAAGTCATGTTTATAACTCTTAGTCTTTCAATGCCTCATGGGTCATGTAGTTCCACAAGTGCTGGAGGGCTGCAGTTGCCCACCACGGCTCCAAAGACATGCTGGCAGGTTAATTGGCTAATTTCCAAAATTGGTCCCAGTATGATACCCTCCTGAGCATGCCAAAGATGGCAGACTCACCGTCTGCTCCAACAGCAAATAAAAATGTTCCCAGAGTCGTCAGGGAGAAAAATGCTAAATAAATAAATATTTCAATTATTACAAAATACCATGTGGTTGCAACGCATAGTCTCTTTGAGACTACGGCAAGAGAGTCTAGGTCAGAGTTATTACTTGTGTAAAACAACACAGAACATAGTTACTTGTCATCATCCTCCTAGAGAGAGTCCCTCACAGTGAAGTCCAGGGTAGCTCTGGTAACACAGGCGAACGGCGGGAGGAAACCCAGACCCGAGGACACAGGAAAGACACCCTACTGGAGCTGCAGAACTCTAGTAGCAATTGGAGAGGGCTCTCCAAAGTAGCATGGAGAAGCTGTGTACTGTGAAGCTGCTGAAAACCTGCCCGCACACTGGTTCTGACAGTGGAGGGCCTCACACCTGGTTGCAGATCATTTGCCCAGCTACCTTTGCCTCTGCCTGTCTGAGCTGCTGATGGAGGGAGGGAGCACACAGTGGGGCAAACAGGCATCCAAAACTTCCAGGTATGTGGCACACTGAAGATTCTGATGGAGACTGGGGTGCTTCAGTGGATCAAGGACAGGAGACATGGACCATCAGAGTGTGAATTTGACACTTCTTTTGCAAGGGAATGCTTTTGAAAAATATTTGGGTTGATGCCAGGATTACTTTAACCCCTTGGCGCATGCGCCTCCCGGCCCTTTAAAGGTTTCAGAAGTTGGGAGGCGGGACGGGGTTTAGGGTCATGTGACCACCGTGACACGCCATCACGGCGGTCACATGATCGGGAAAGGTCCCGATCGAAAGAGGAGATTGGGACCTTTCTGTGAGTACTGGACATGTGTGCTGGGTGCGCGTAGGGCGCCCACTCTCAGCACATACGGATTTTTTAATAGATCGCAAATGTGTGGCCCAGGCACCGGGAGGCCACACATTTGCATTCAGACAGCGCCAAGAGGTTAAACTACAGACATAGTCAAGACTGTTTAATTTGGATACAGTGTGGAAGGATTAAACCCCAGTCAGTATTTATTTGTCCCATTGGGGAGATTTCCCAACATGTCTTGTCCTATAGAAACAACAAGAAGTGAGAGGAGATCTCTCCAACACAAGGGAATTCCCTCTTATACAGTACAGCTGTCACCAGAACAAGTTTCCCCACTCAAAGATTCCCCCTTTGCTGACAGCTCCAAATTCTGGATTTCTGCTCACTTTCTGATGGTCACCAGGACAAATACAGAAGGTGACTCTTCCAATTGCTAAAATCCTAACAGAGGGTCTAACCCTTCCCCACTCCATCCAGAACTATGAAGAAAAAGCTTTAGATACACTTTACATATTAATTAGAAAACAATCCCAGGACCGGCTTTTAAGCTCTGGTGCAAAATAAGTTGTGATTGTAATACATTGTAGTGTAGCTCACCCCATTGGGATCCTTTTGTCCCATCATTTACCCTTGGTTCACATCTGTGCCACTGCGGATCCGCACAAAAATCAGTCCAGCCGTTAAAAGGAATGCGAACCCGCAGGCGGGTGCCATTAATTCTAATGGCACGCCGCCCGCACTAGAAAATTGCAAACGCACTGGGAACCGAGGTTCACGTGCGGGCTGCGTTTTCCAAAGAAGTGCAGGGACTTCTTCCTTGCGTGTCCCGGGGCACAGGAACGTGGAGATGTGAACCTGGCCTTAGTTATTGATTGCACATCTTATCAATTAACTACAAGCAGTTTCAGTAGCATGACTGATCCTAAAAACTGCTCCCGTACCTTAGGCCACAGTCACAAAGGATTGGCATAGTTGTTTTTTTTTCTCTTTTCCCCAAATTTTGCTAGATTTTCAACATTTAAGCAAAATGTTACCTTTTTATGGTAAAACGCCTTGGAGTCATTGGGGTAGTTGAAATGAAGGTGGTTCATGTTGGTTATCATGGCTGCAGTGGGCTATAGAGGGCTCAGGAGGGGGGTTGTGAGTGTTTTCATCTCTTATTTTGGGTGTAATTTTTTTTTCACAGAAAGAAAAAAAAAAAAGGTTAAAAGGTTACAAAAATGTAAAGTGCATACAAATACAAATAACAATAAAATCCAATGAAAACCTCCATATTGTGCATGAAACAAATTTAAAAATACATATACATTCTTTTGTATGGTCTCTTTTCACTTTTATTGTTACAATTTTTTTTTATGTTTTTTTAACTATGAAAAACAAAAATATAACAAAATACATAAAAAAAGAAAAATAGAGAAACAAGTTTAGTTTAACAGAATTTTTTTTTATTTTAAATTGTTATTATGTGATGTTTTTATCACATTGTATATGATCATCACATGGCTTTTCTTATCAACAAAATCATGTGATTCCCATGTTAGCACAGACAGGGCCCTCCTAGCTGTAAAGGGGAACCTTTTTTGTTTTTGTGTGCAGTGAAATTATTTTTCTGTTATTATTATGAAATATTATTATTATTATTATTATTATTATTATTATTATTATTATTAATAATAATAATAATAATAATAAATTATGTTATACTAGAATGGGTTATCATTAATATTTATAATGAATATTATTATTATTATTATTATTAATAATAATAATAATAATAATAATAATAATTAATATTTATATTATAATTATTTATTATCAACATCTATTATTTTATATAATAGAAATAATATTACTTATTTTTATCATTAAGTTATATGTATTTAACTATATAATTAATTATTGCTATTATCATTATTATATATATATATATATATATATATATATATTAATTATTATTATTGTTAAGTTATATGTATTTATTTATATGATTTTTTATTATTATTATTATTTATTTTCTATTAGAATTATTATGATTATTATGACAATTACATTTAGTTGATTTCTCATCACTCACAGTTTACCTCGCTGCTAAAGGTCACTTTATCTTAAACCCTTTATGCTGGTGGGACTTAGCACTGTGCCATGGCACTCAAGGTTAGTAGAAGGGGCTCCCAGTCATGTGATTATTTGCACAGTGCTGACATCAGGACAAACTTTTTACTGTTGTTAGTTGATCAGGAACTGTTGATGACAGCTTGGTCACAGTTCTGAGGGTGTGAATGGAACACGCCTCAGAACAAGACAGCAACCCATATATGCAGGGGTGAATCATCAAGAAAAATGTAACATGTTGCAGCTTTGCAGACCTTAGATATGGTGACTGCATTCATTTTCTTTTTTATGGCTTTTTTGCTTCCTTTCCATCTAGTGATCCTTCCAGTAATACAATTTATGTCTTAAGGTGACAACACTCACTCATCATACTATATCAATAAAGTAGCAGAGGTATCACCCTAGCTTAGACCTACAGAACACCTCCCATCTCCACTTCTCCATCGGGTGGGAGACAGGGGGCCCCATGAGATGCCCCTGGTACCCCCTGGTACCTTTTTCATAGGCTTTTTTGAGTTTGGACAAGGACACAGGGGCCCCATGATCCCCTATTGCCCAGGGGCCCCATGAGTTGTCAGTCCGCTCCCGGTGGAAGGTATTCTGTAGCCTGGAATAGGCTCCCTCAAGAACTCATTCTGGCCTGCTCAGTAGATTGTTTTAAAAAAATATTTGGGTGCAATCTTACATTCACAAAATATAACTGTATACTAACATTTCTAGGTAATACCAGCAGGGATTGTTGATCCAGGGAATATCTGATATCTGTTTTCTGAGGTATCAAGAAGGACTTTTTTCCCTCCATTGGATCAAATTGGATCATGCCTTATTGGAGCTTTATTGCCTTCCTATGGATCAATGTGATATAGGGTTCACTATATGGAGGTTTTCTATGTATATATTCTATTTGTTGAACTACATGGACTTGTATCTTTTATTCTTCTTTCAACCTATATAACTATGTAATCTTCAAAGGTACCGTAACTGAGAGCAAAGTAACTGCAGCACAGTAAAGTTATCAACTCACAGGATTTCTGACAGGATTAATGGATATTTTGTTGCACCTTTATTTGCTCTTTCACATTTGCAGTGCCTTTTGAAGAGCGATCACTTTTCAGAGGGCATTTATCAGGTGTTATATCACCTCCTGATTTAACTCTGTAATGCCCCAATACTTCGGATATCAGAACGCTGATATGAGGTATGGTGGTGATCAGAATGCTGATATGTGGTATGGTGGTGATCAGGACGCTGGTATGAGGTATGGTGGTGATCAGGACGCTGGTATGAGGTATGGTGGTGATCAGAACACTGGTATGGGGTATGGCGGTGATCAGAATGCTGGTATGGGTTATGGGTGGTATGGGGGTATTGGGGTGATCAGAACACTGGTATGAGGCATGGCGGTGATCAGAATTCTGGTATGGGGTATGGCAGTGATGAAGATGCTGGTATGGGGCATGGCGTTGATCAAAACACTGGTAAAGGGTATGGTGGTGATCAGAACGCTGGTATGGGGCATGGTGGTGATCAGGACGCTGGTATGGAGTATGGGGATGATAAGAACGCTGGTATGAGGTATTATGGTGATCAGGACGCTGGTATGAGGTATGGTGGTGATCAGGACGCTGGTATGGGTATGGAGGGTGATCAGAATGCTGGTATGGGGTATGGTGGTGATCAGAACGCTGGTGTGGGGTATGGGGATGATCAGAGCATTGGTATGGGATATGGCAGTGATCAGGATGCTGGTATTAGGTATGGTGGTGATCAGAACACTGGTATGGGATATGGCAGTGATCAGGATGCTGGTATTAGGTATGGTGGTGATCAGGTATGGGGGTGATCAGAATGCTGGTGTGGGGTATGGTGGTGATCAGAGCACTGGTATGGGGTATGGGGGTGATCAGAACATTGGTATGGGGTATGGCGGTGATCAGAATACTGGTATGGGGTATGGGGGGTGATCAGATGGCTGGTATGGGGTATGGAGGTGATCAGAACACTGGTATAGGGGTGATCAGAACGCTGGTATGGGGTATGGTGGTGATCAGAATTCTGGTATGTGGTATGGGGGGTGATCAAAATTCTGGTATGGGGTATGGGGGGTGATCAGAATTCTGGTATGGGGTATGGTGGTGATCAGAACACTGGTATGGGATATGGTGGTGATCAGAATTCTGGTATGGGGTATGGCGGTGATCAGAGCACTGGTATGGGGTATGGGGGGGGGGTGATCAGAACGCTGGTATGGGGTATGGTGGTGATCAGAACACTGGTATGGGGTATGGGGGGTGATCAGATGGCTGGTATGGCTTGATCAGATGGCTGGTATGGGGCATGGCGGTGATCAGAACGCTGCTATGGGGTATGATGGTCATCAGAATGTTGATATGGGGTATGGCCTAAAAAGAAAACATATGCATCCATCACATCTAATAAATTGTAAGCTGCAATATAATAAATGTGTGCTTTTGGGTTTAATACTGCTTTAACAGACCAAAAGGGAGCAAATATAAAGGAGCAATGTTGGGGTTTATATACCCTTTTGGACCCATTCACTCCAACTGCGGTGCGGGAATGCACACAGAAGCGCACGTTTTCCTTTACCACACACTGCTTACACATGCAGGTACCATAAATTCTTAATAGAACCCCAAGGATCTCACAAACGCAGGTGCGTTTCCCGGCCACTGAAGCACATGGTAGTGCAGCACCATTCAGTTTGGTGCGGTGCAATTTTGAAAGTCAAGCCTGCTGACCTTTTATTGGCATGTTCCCATGCATTTGGCAGCCTATGGAAATAAATGAGCTGTCAGAAATGCACCGCGCGGGAACGTGCACAGTGCTCGTGCGCGAATGCAGCATTTATGGTGTGATCAGACCCTAAATCTTTACCTATTATTTTAAATGTTCCCGGCTGAACGTTCTGTATACTGTCATTATAGTTGGATTGATTTGCTGTATGCTATTAGCAGAGCCCCCCGAACTCCCAAGTTTTGCATAATGAAGATTTTTTTCCATGTCGTTCTAAAAATAAAATGAAAGTTTCTCGAGCAGTAAAGAGGAGTTTGATGCTGTCAGCAGCTTCTTTTAAGAAGACATCTTTTTAGTAAGAGGGAGGCCCAGCGATATGAAACATTTATGCCACAGCCTTCCTGATCCGGGTGTCTTCTATTTCCTCACCGCCTGTCTCTCCACAAGATGATTTTAGTCTAATTTGCTCCCTAGGAACTAGCTCAGCGCATCTGTGACGTCTCATCGCCTGGAGCCAAGTCTATAGACGGGTTCTCTTCAGCCATGGCACAGAGATTGCTTCCGCGAAGAAGACGCTGAGCCTGAGAAGTGCCACCTGTCATCGGGCCCGGGCAGTAACGGCGCGCCACAATCATCGCCGTATGAAGTGGGAACAGATAGAGAGAAATTACATTTTAAGTGGCAGCGAAAATCACAGATAAAATGAGCACCAAGTTTATATGAAGGCGGAAATAAGGATTCGTCCGTGGACTGAGCCGCAATTACACGGGGAAGAGGGGCATTTTCCCCCTGTGATTAGAGACAAGCAAGTCATGGAGGCTTCAAGGAGATCCCAAAAGAGCTTACACTCTAATTTCCCACCACAGTCGCACGCTATTATTATCATACATTTATATAGCTCTAACATATGCTGCAGTGTTGTACAGAGAACACTCAGCCAGTCACATCAGTCTCTGCGCCAAAGGAACTTACACTCTAATTTCCCACCACAGTCGCACGCTATTATTATCATACATTTATATAGCTCTGACATATGCTGCAGTGTTGTACAGAGAACACTGAGACATTCATAGGAGTCTCTGTACCAAAGGAACTTACACTCTAATTTCCCACCACAGTCACACAATGTTATTAGTATTATACATTTATATATCTCTGACATATTCCGTAGTGTTGTACAGAGAACACTCAGCCAGTCACATCAGTCTCTGCGCCAAAGGAACTTACACTCTAATTTCCCACCACAGTCGCACGCTATTATTATCATACATTTATATAGCTCTGACATATGCTGCAGTGTTGTACAGAGAACACTCAGCCAGTCACATCAGTCTCTGCGCCAAAGGAACTTACACTCTAATGTCCTATTACAGTCACACACTATTATTATTAAACATTCATATAGCTCTGATATATTCCCTACATCCCCACCACAGTCACACAATGTTATTATTATAATACAGCTATATAGCTCTAACATATTCCATAGCAGGGGCGGACTGACCATTTGGAAACTCGGGCACTGCCCAAGGGCCCAGGGTCAGTAGGGGGCCCCGTGAGATGCCCCTGGTACCTTTTTCATAGGCTTTTTTGAGTTTGGGCAAGGACACAGGGGCCCCATGATCCCCTATTGCCCGGAGGCCCCCATGAGTTGTCAGTCCGCCCCTGTTCCATAGTGTTGTACAAAGAACACCAAACAAATCAGTCTCCGCACCAGAGAAGCTTACACTCTAATGTCCTATTACAGTCAAACACTATTATTATTAAACCTTCACATAGCTCTGATATATTCCCTACATCCCCACCACAGTCACACACTATTATTACTTTAATACATTTATATAGCTCTGACATATTCCATAGTGTTGTACAGAAAACACCAAACCAATCACATCAGTCTCCGCACCAGAGGAGCTTACATTCTAATGTCCTATTACAGTCACACACTATTATTATTAAACATTTGTATAGCTCTGACTTATTCCCTACATCCCCACCACAGTCACACACTATTATTATTATAATACATTTATATAGCTCTGACATATTCTGTAGTGCTGTACAAAGAACACCAAACCAATCACATCAGTCTCCGCACCAGAGGAGCTTACATTCTAAGGCCCCTTTAGCCTGTGGGTGTGTTTAGGTGAAGGTCGGGTTTGTTAAGATACATTATAAAGATAATAATAATATTAAAATATGATTGTTTCTGTTTTGTTTTTTTCTGGCAAAAAAGCAGTTTATTGTATTCTATGCTGAAGTAAGCTGTTTTTGTTTAATTATACATATTTATATTTTATTTATTCTGTATATATGTAAATATGTTTTTTATCATGTTGTTTGTTTGTAAGATTTTTAATAAACAAAAATGTACATTCTAAGGCCCCTTTCACACGGGCGTTTTTTTCATCAGTTCAGTCACGTTTTGTCCAAGAAAAAACAGACCAGTTCACATCAGTTTTTCACCAGTTTGCATCAGTTCACATCAGTTTTTCACCAGTTTGCATCACTTCACATTAGTTTTTCATCAGTTTACATCAGTTTACATCTATTTTTACATCAGTTTACATCCATTTTTCATCAGTTTTCATCCTTGATTTAATCCGTTTACATCCGTTTTTCATCTGTTTACATCAATTTTTGTCCATTTACATCTATTTTTCATCTGTTTTTATTCATTTACATCTGTTTTTCATCCATTTACATCAGATTTTCATCTGTTTACATCAGTTTTTGTCCGTTTGCATCCACTTTTCATCCATTTTTGTCTGTTTACATCAGTTTTTGGCAGTTTACATCCATTTTCATCTGTTTTTGTCGGTTTACATTCGTTTTTCATCCGTTTCCATCCATTTTTGTCCGTTTACATAGTTTTTTTGTCCGTTTACATCCGTTTTTCGTCTATTCCATTTTTTTTAAATGGAAAAAAATAGGGGTTTCTTCCGTTTAAAAAAGGATGTTAACGGATGCAGACATTAATGGATGTAAACAGATGATCATCCGTTTACATCCGCTAGTCCATAGAAATACATGGGTGTCCATTTTTCATCTGTCCCTTTACAGATGAAACGCCCGTGTGAAAGGAGCCTAAAGTCCTCATTACAGTTGCACGCTATTATTATTATTATACATTTATATAGCTCTGACATATTCCATAGTGCTGTACAAAGAACACTGAACCAGTCACATTAGTCTCTGCACAAGAGACGCTTACACTACAATGACCCCACCATAGTCACACACTCTCATTGTTATTACAAGTACTAATATAGTGCCAACTATTTACATAGCGCTTCACATACAGTCATGGCCAAAAATATTGGCACCCCTTTGTTTCTGGCAGATAATGCATCACTTCAGCCAGAAAATTGTTGCAATTACACATGTTTAGGCATACTCATGTTTATTTCTTTTGTTTGTATTGGTATGACACAAAAAAGTGGAGAAACAAAAAGCCAAATCTGACACATTCCTCACAAAACCCCATAAATGGACTGGACAAAATTATTGGCACCCTTAATTTTATATTTGGTAGCACACCCCTTGGAAAAAATAACTGAAATCAATGGCTTCCTGTAACCATCAATGAGTTTCTTACACCTCTCTACTGGAATTTTGGACCACTCTTCTTTCACCAACTGCTCCAGGTCTCTCAGATTGGAAAGGTTCCTTTTCCCAACTGCTGTTTTGAGATCTCTCCACAGGCACTCTATGGGATTGAGACCTGGACTCATTGCTGTCCAGTTCAGTACTCTGCAGGGCTTTGTCTGAAAAAATGTCTGGGTGCTTTGGGTCATTGTCCTGCTGTAAGACCCATAACATCTGTCTTCCAGCTATAGACTGAAATCTACTTCTTCATATGTGCCATATTGATTGAATGGGTGGTCGACTATAGACTAAATATTCCTATCAGAAGACACTGATTGGAAAAGAAATTGATCATTTATTAAATTGTATATAGCCACCATAAAAGGAATCTACAGTATAAGAAAAACTGCACCACCCTACTGCAGGAAGGGACTGTTCTGCAATTCGAGTCCAAACTGTACAATTCTGCCATTGTATATCCTGATAGAAAAGACTTCTAGCATGTAAAAGATATGAGATATAGTAATTGTATTTAGTTTATACGCCTGTATAGAGACATGCAGTAACATTTCTGGATTGTGCAGAAGTGTGCAAGGACCGCTAGACTGTATGCTCCTTCTTTAGACTGTAAGTTCCTTTTCTAGACTGTAAGTTCCTTTACCAGACTGTAAGCTCCTTTTCTAGAGTGTAAGCACCTTCTCTAGATTGTAATTTCCTTCAGAAGACTGAAAGCTCATTCCCTATACTGTAAGATCTTTTTCTAGTGTGTAAGTTCCTTTACTAGATTGTAAGCTTCTTCGCTAGATTGTAAATTCGTTCTCTAAACTGTAAGCTCTTTCTACAGACTGTAAGATCCTTCATTGATTGTATGCTGCTTCTTTAGAGTGTAAGCTCCTTCACTAGCATGTAAGCTCCTTCACTAGACTGTAAGCTCCTTCACTAGACTGTAAGCTCCTTCACTAGATTGTTATCCCCTTCCCTAGACTGTAAGCTCCTTTACTGGAGTGTAAACTCTTTCTCTAGACAGTATGTTCCTTCTCTGGAGTGTAAGCTCCTTATCTAGAGCGTAAGCTCCTTTGCTAGGCTGTAAGCTCCTTCTCTAGAGTGTAAGCTCTTTCTCTAGACTGTAAGCTCCTGCTCTAGACAGTAAGCTCCTTAACTGGACTGTAGGCTCCTACTCTAGTCTGTAGGCTCCTTTGCTAGACTATGAGCTTCTTCTCTAGAGTGTAAGCTCCTTCTCTAAACTGTAAGCTCCTTTGCTAGACTATAAGCTCCTTCTCTAGAGTGAAAGCTCCTTTGCTAGACTTTAAGCTCCTTTTACTAGACTGTAAACTCCTTCGCTAGACTGTAAGCTCCTTTACTAGACTGTAAGCTCCTTTTACTAGACTGTAAGCTCCTTCTCTAGATTGTAAGCTCCTTCGCTAGACTATAAACTCCTTCACTAGACTGTAAACTCCTTCTCTGGACTTTAAGCTCCTTCACTAGAGTGTAAGCTCCTTCTCTAAACTGTACGCTCCCTTGCTGGACCGTAAGCTCCTTCGCTAGACTATAAGCTCCTTCTCTGCACTGAACGCTCTTTTACCAGATTCTAAGCTCCTTTGCTAGATTGTAATCCCCTTCTCTAGACTGTAAGCTCCTTTTCTAGATGGTAAGCTCATTCACTAGACTGTAAGCTCCTTCACTAGACTGTAAGCTCTTCTAGAGTGTAAGCTCCTTCTACAGACTGTAAGCTCCTTCGAAGCCAGGTAATGGTGCCCCCCATTTAATGAAAAAGCATCAATGTAATATGAATCAATTAAATGGGATAAACTCCTTTGAATGTCATTAAAAGCAGGTGACACTTCTCCACGTTCCTAGGAATTGAATGTCTTCCTTAGTACATAGGAGTTGTTTAATTGCTATATTCACCCAGCAGGGCTTCAGGAAACACATTCAATCCCGGTATGTTTTTTTTCCCTTATTTTTTAGCCGTGTGTCGTTGAATTAAGTGGATTGGAAGGCAGGGTACGAATAAATAGGTGTATAAGCATTGAATATCCAGGCGCTTTATAAATAAATCATAGGGATATTATTAATAGTTGCTCAGTTTCATCCCTGTTCTGTTCTGAAGACAGAGCCGATAATGACGGGGCTTTTTCTCTTCAAGCCTGGCTGAATTTGGGAGACGTAAGGAGTTAAGAGGAATCAGCTTCACTCAGAATATAAGTGATGGGAGACAGACAGTCCTAACCTGATCTCCAATGGACTAGGATAATGGCTGCGGGTAAAATTTCACGTCTTCTCATGGCCCCAGGCTACGGAGAGAGAGATGCCGGATAGAAGTGGAGGATGATTTTCTTGAAGGCTTGTAAGTAGGTGGCAATGCAATCTCAATGCAGTTTGGCTCGATATCAATGGATCGCTCTGCCGCTTTTTTGGTATTGACACGGCCTTTAAAGGTGCAGTCAGTCAAGGCAAGAGAGACGCACAGGTACGTGTAAAATAAAATGAAAAAAAAAAGCAAAGTTTTAATTTTAATTTCCCCTTGGAGCTCATTTCATACAATGGACCCGAAGCTGTATTTCCTGTGGCAGACACTGTGTTCGACATCTGCAAAAATATAAAAAAAAAAGTTAAACGTTTCTCGGTACATTGTTATCGGTAGAGGCCGGGACGGCTGGGAGAAGTTCTGAGAGGCTTCAGAAAATACGTTGTATGAAGGGTGCTTTGGATGCCGATAGGATGGTAACAACTTGGTGAAGAATAATGGCTTGTTTAATAAATAAGTTAGAATTTTATGCTAATAACATTCAGAATATTAACTACAATAAATACAATAATACAAAGCCACCCAGGACTCTACCCCAAGCTACATCACCAACCTCATCTGAAAATATCACCCAAATTGCCTCCTTATCACTTCCCAAGACTTTTGCTCTCTAGCTCCCACGTCATCTCCTCCCATGCTTTTCCCTAGGATTTCTCCAGGGTCTCTTCCTTTCTGTGGAATACTCTATCCCAACCCACCTGGCTAACTACAATATATAAAGGCATCCTCAACATCCTCAAGCTACATCACCAACCTCATCTGAAAATATCACCCAAATTGTCTTCTTCTCACTTCCCAAGACTTTTGCTCTCTAGCTCCCACGTCATCTCCTCCCATGCTTTTCCCTAGGATTTCTTCAGGGTCTCTTCCTTTCTCTGGAACACTCTATCCCAACCCACCTGGCTAACTACAATATATAAAGGCATCCTCAACATCCTCAAGCTACATCACCAACCTCTTATGAGAATATTACCAAAATTCTCTCTTCCCAATACCTTCTGGTCTCTAGTTCCTTCATCTCCTCCCGTGCCTTTCCCTAGTACTTCTCCAGGGCCTCTCCCTTCCTATGGAACTCCCTACCCCAACCTACATACAAAGGCATCCCAAACTCTGCCCCAAGCTACATCACTGACCTTGTTTGAAAATATCAGCTGAATGGTCTCATTCTCTCCTAAGTCCTCCTGCTCTCTACTTCCCTCATCATCTCCCCCACTGCTTGTCACTAGGACCTCACCAGAGCCTCTCCCTTCCTTTGGAACTCCATACCCCAACTCATCTGGCTAACTGCAACATACAATGGCATCCTCAACTCTGCCCCAAGCTAAATCACTAAGCTTGTCTGGACATTTTCTCCCATATTGTTTTCTTCTCTCTTCCCAAGTCCTCCTGTTCAGTAGCTCCCTTGATATCTCCTCCACTGCTTGTCCCTAGGACTTCTCCAAAGCCTCTCCCTTCCTCTGAAACTCCCTGGCTACCCAAACCCATCTGGCTAACTACAACATACAAAGCCATCCACAACTCTGCCCTGAGCTACATCACCAACTTTTTCATTAGCTATCACTGTAACCATTCTTTTCTCTATTCCTTAGACCTGCTCTCTAGCTTCCTTGTCATCTTCTCCCATGCTTGTCTCCAGGACTTCTCCAGAGCCTCTCCCTTCTATTAAAATACCCTACCTTAATCCACCCAGTTATCTCCTACTCTGTCCACCTTCAGATGATCTTTGAAAACTCATCACTCCTTTTACCTTCTCCGTCAACTCACCCCCATAGTTATTACCTTTTGTATCTATTGCCCCTTAATTTTAGATTGTGAGCTCTCATGAGCAGGGCTCTCCTGTCCCCCTTGTATTGTAACTGCTCTGTCTCTCTTTGTTTTTTCAAGTGCTGCTCAAAATGTTGATGCTATATAAATCCTGTAGAATAATAATAAAATATAAGGGTTCTGTCAGGGCTCCAGGGTATGACCAGAGGTATGTGACTGACGCAGGGAAAAGCAGACTTCAGATATGTTATAAACAATATAATTTATTAAAGACTAACAATACAAACATAAACGCAGTGCACCAAACCCCAAGCTAACACAAATACATACAAGGTGAAACAAACCCAAACCTAAACTGATACAGATACACAGGTACATACACATATAGAGCACAACGTGATCAGGCAGGCCGGGTCGATAACTATCGGGCAGGTAGGTACAGGAGGAGCAGGCGGAGAGAATGGTCAGGGTCACAAGCCAGGGATCAGAACAGGAGAAGTCAGCAGCGGTCAGGATCAAGCAGGGTCAGCAACAAGACAGGAACAGGAACAGGAACACAGGTTTACAAGATACAGGACCCAGGAAAAACACACACCAAGGCAAAGACTGCAGGTCTGGCCATCACTTAAATACACCTGCATAAGCAGTTTCAGGTGTTTGGCTGGCTGCAGGGTTGAGTCTCTGATTGCTGGGAGCACCCGCTGGCCAGCCCTGGTACTGCAGCCCACAAGGCAGGTGAGTCCCACCATTACTGGCCAGTCCATTCCTGACAGGTTCGGTGTGGTCCAAGGTGTGTAGTATAGTCCTAAGATGAGCTACTGTATGTGTGATCATGGGAAATACCAAAAATAATGGAATGTAATTTTACTTCAGCTATCAATGGACACCATATGAGAAATACGTATGGTATCTTCTATCTTTGTATCTAACTTGGTTGCCAACAATCTTGAAATCATAGACCATGTGGAAAAAAATCAGCCAACTTTAGACTGTCCACAAAGTCCCTTAAATGAAGAATCTATCATTGTTTTCCTGCATCTGTATCAGCCAGTTACAAAGTTTTTATCAAATCTCAACCTGGGGCTGAGCATGGACTTGGTGGTAGCCTGCCAAATAGCTGGAAGCTACATGTTCTCCACGGTGCAATGCCAGCATGCCCCTAAGCTGTCACACTTAACAGATACATATAATACTATAATCAGGATACATAATCGGCCTCCGCCATAAAGTTGGTCCCAACACTCTATGGGCAGTTCGCCATGTATCCATACAAAATTGAGCTGTCCAGGATTTCATAAGGGGATGTCCTTAAAGGAAGTGTGCAGTCTTTTATTGTAATTTAGGGTGTATGTTGATAGGCATTGTTTTCCTGCTTATGATATGTATTAATGATGTTATTTAGGCATTACACATGGCAGTTCAGACGCTCTGTTTGACTTGCTTTGCCTTGTGTTGTGGTTCCTAATCTTGCATGCTGTACGTAGATCCTTTTTGGGATTGCATTTGAACTGCAGGAAAAGCAGGTAAAAATCAGCCTATTCCTGTCAAATGCTGCATTTACAATATGATTGCATGCTTATACGTTTTAATGGCAACTGCAGTTTTTGGCAAGAACGCCTACAAATTAAAAATGACAAATTACAAATTAAAAAAAAAACCTTAAGCTGCACACATGGCTACTTTTAATTTTAACCACACTGGAATTGAAATTCTGAATGGATGTAAAAATTAGTGGTGTGAATCAACTGCAAGGAGATTGGATCCTAATTGATTATAGTTATACCATTTGGGCAACAAACAAGCAATCTTTACAATACTCCAATAGAAAACTGGCAACAAACATGCCATTGTTACAATACCTAAGTAAAAAACGGATAACATACCTGCAATTGTTACAATACCTAGGTAACAAACGAGCAACAAACATGCCATTGTTACAATACCTAGGTAACAAGCGGGTAACATACATGCCGTTGTTACAATACCTAGGTAACAAACGGGCAACAAACATGCCATTGTTACAATACTTATGTAACAAAAGGTAACATACATGCCATTGTTACAATACCTAGGTAACAAGTGGGTAACATACATGCCATTGTTACAATACCTCGGTAACAAGCGGGTAACATACATACCATTGTTACAATACCTAGGTAACAAACGGGCAACAAACATGCCATTGTTACAATACTTAGGTAACAAAAGGTAACATACATGCAATTGTTACAATACTTAGGTAACAAACGGGCAACATACATGCAATTTTTACAATACCTCGGTAATAAATGGGCAACAAACATGCCATTGTTACAATACCTAGGTAACAAACGGGCAACACACAAGCAATTGTTACAATATCTAGGTAACAAATGGGTAACATTCAAGCAATTGTTACAATATCTAGGTAACAAATGGGTAACATACATGCAATTGTTACAATACCTAGGTAACAAACGGGCAACAAACATGCCATTGTTACAATACCTAGGTAACAAACAGGCAACAAACAAACAATCCTTACTACAAGTGGGTAACAAACAAGCAATTTTTACAGTACTCCAGTAGTAAGCAGGCAATTGTTATAAATTTTTGACAATATACAAGCAATTTCTACAATACTTGGGTAACAAACAGGCAATTGTTACAATATGTGGGTAACATACAAGCAATCGTTGCAATACTTGGGTAATAGCCAGGCAATTGTTATAATATTTAGGCAACAAACAAGCAATTGTTACAATATGTGGGTATCAAATAATCAATTTCTACAATACTCCAGTAGCAAACAGCCAATTGTTACAATATGTTAACAACATACAAGCAATTGTTTAAATAATCGGGCAACTAATAGGCAGTTGTTATAATATTTGGGCAACAAACAGACAATTGTTTGAATATTTTGGCACATAACAAGCAATATTTAAATAATGGGGGCAACAAATGGGCAGTTGTTACTACACATGGGTAACACACAGGCAAATGTTACAACACCTGAGTAACAGGTAGTTATAACACAACATGGGCAGCAGATGGACAATGGCAGCAACACATAGTACCAGGAGCTCAGTCTTCTTTCCTAACCTCCCCCCAGTATTCCTTTCCCTTAGGTCACCCATATCTGCTAATCCCTTCACCTTTCAGCCATATCAGGCTACAAGAGGAAACAGGGACTGACATGTTCCAGGTCCAATGGGTACACCCACCAAACCCAAGTGGATGTACAGAGAACGGACTTGTCTAAATGAGATTCACTTTTTTTGCACTTGCATTTCAAATGTACTTCAATAGTCACTAGGTTGCAATTCCCTTTTAAAATGGAATTCCACATAAATATTTTTTTTTACCATGGATCCCCACCCTCCCCCTTCCACGTATTAGAAAAAAAAAATATTATCAATGTCTACTTACCCTCTTCATATTTCAACACTGTCCCCGATGTCCACATGGGTCCATGGCCGGCAGTCCTCTTCAAGGCAGAATGACACTCTTTCCACCCCTTTTTCTGTGGTACCATCCTGTTGCTCACACACACCCCTAGGAGGCGCATCACCATGCAGCCCAGGCTCACAGTACTCCAGGATTGAGAGTTGCTCAGTCCTAGTAGCGCTCCCAACCCCCGCTGTCTCTTGAAGAAGATGAGGAAGATGCAGTGGCATCATTGAACTGGTAATGGGAATTCAAGAATAAAGATGTGCACAGGCGTTCAAAAAATACAGGGGTGACGGAGTTTCTGGGGTGCGGGGAGGCCCAGGGGTTTCACATTAATTCATCTTAAAGTGAAGGTAAACCCCAAGGATGGACTTCTCCTGTATTTGCCCCATTTTGCCATGTTAAATATACCATTAAATAGGTTTTATTGCTTTTGGCACCGCTCAAAGTAGAGGTGAAGCAATTCCCTGTGTCCAAGAACATGGGGTGCAGGCAGTGGTGTATTTACTGTGCTGCCCTAGGCAACACGAAAATCTGTGCCCCCCCCCACAGAGAGAGGCTGAAATTGAGCCTTCCACTACCACTGCCCCCAAACACCAGCCACCATCCCCCCCATGGCGAGAGAGAGAGACGCTCACCTTCACAGCTCCGGACATCCCCAGGAATGAGAGTCGGGCTGTGAATACACCATCATGAAACCCGCAGCCTCTGTCAGAACCCAACAGGTACCCATGCCGCGTGTGTCCCTTCTTCTGTCCCTTCTTCCAAGGGGCAGTGCTGCCCCCCCCCCTGAAAAATGCCGCCCTAGGCAAATGCCTTGTTTGCCTTGTGGTAAATACACCCCTGGGTGCACACTTGCCCTTATACCAATCCAGGGGGATGGTAAATGTAAAGAGGAAAGGATTGCTGCTACTCCTGACCCACCAAGGGGAATAAATGATAAGGAGCAGCTTCAGCCAATATGTCTTCACCAAACCATACATCCCAACGCATTTCGCCCTGCCCATCGGAGCTTAGTCATAGGGTGGGTATGCAGGGCGAAATGCGTCAGTGTATGGTTCGGTGGAGACGCATAGGCTGAAGCAGCTCCTTATCATTTATTAACCACTTTCAGATCACCTGCCTACAATGTAATTTGGGCGGATGGCCCACACAGGCCAAGCAATGTACCTGTAGGTTGCTGCCTGCTTCTGGTTTTTGGGTGCGTGCAAGAGCACCCCCCTGCTGCCACCCGCCGTGATTGTACACAGAAGGAGTCTGTCAGCAAGCCCCAGGCAATGATTCATGGCCAGGACCTGCTATTTGGCTGTGTCCAATAAACACAGGGCTCTGTACAGAGAGAGAATGATCTCTCTGTTTCTCGTCCCTGCAAAGCAGGAATGAGAAACTAAGGGATTTCCTAGTAAAAGCAGCACATAATACACCCATTAGTCAGGCACACATTTAACCCCTTGATTGCCCTAGATGTTAACCCATTCCCAGCCAATGTCATTAGTACCATGACAGTGTATAATATCACTGATCACTGTATTAATGTCACTGTTGCTGTCAGTGGCCGTTAGTCAGTCCCCCCCAGCATCATTTAGTGTGAGATTGCCTGCTGCACTATCGCAGTCCTATTATAATTCGCTAATCGCTGCCATCCGTAGTATAAAAAAAGTCCAGTATATACATCATAGTTTGTAGACGCTATAACTTTCACACAAACCAATCAATATACCCTTATTGGGATTTTTTTTATCAAAGACATGTAACAGAATACATTTTGGCCAAAATTTGCGAAGACATTTGATTTTTTTAATTTTTAATTGGGTATGTTTTGTAGCAGAAAGTATAAACATATATTTTTTTAATTTTCTGCATTTTTTCTTTTCTATCGCAAAAAAAGAAAAAAACCCAGTGGTGATCAAATACCACCAAAAGAAAGCTCTATTTGTGTGAAAAAAATGATTTTGTTTGGGTACAGTGTTGCATGACCACGCAATTACCAGTTAAAGTAGAGCAGTGCTAAATAGCAAAAGAAGGCCCGGTCATGGAGGGGGGGTAAAAGTTTTTGGAGCTTAAGTGGTTAACCTGGCCTTGTGGGCAGTAGAGGCGATGCTTTCCTCTTTACATGAAAAGGTTTAGTTACAGTATGTCTGTTTGGTAAGTGTAAAATATAACCATTGAACTGTCCAAAAATCAGAGCTGTCCTGTGCACACTTCCTGCTTTATCTCAGACTTCAGTTAGCCCGCCTAGTTCTTATCTTGGACTATCATTAGCCCTCAAAGTGGTTGTAAACCTCAGACATGAAATATGAACAAAGCATATCCCTCTCTAACAAGGGTCCCCAAACTGTGGACCTTTGCTTTCTTTTATCCGACCCTTGGGTCACTATTCCTTCAAGGCACTCTCCCTACTGACACCAGAGATTGGGAACTAATTTTCCCACTGACACCAACACTGGGATACTATTACTTCAACTGATACCATAGACGGGGAACTAGTTATTCCACTGACACCAATGATGGGGCACTATTACTTCCACTGACACCAATGATGGGGCACTATTCCTCCCACTGACACCAACGATGAGGCACTATTCCTCCCACTGATACCAATGATGGGGCACTATTCCTCCCACTGACACCAATGATGGGGCACTATTCCTTCCACTGACACCAATGATGGGGTACTATTCCTTCCACTGACACCAATGATGGGGCACTATTCCTTCCACTGATACCAATGATGGGGCACTATTCCTCCCACTGACACCAATTATGTCTTTTTTTTATTCCCACTGACTTGCCATTCGTGGCCTTGGCTGTCAATCACCGGGTCCCGACCGGTGATTTCTCGCTGGCAAGCGGTGATCGTCGAGTATCTCCGACAGGGGAGAGACCTGTGTATAAACAACACAGATCTCTCCCCTGTCAGCTCTTCCACGCTGCTTTGTATGGCTCTGCTACGCAGTGAAGCACACACACAGCCCACATAGTAAAACAGCACACAGTTAACCCTTTGATTGCCCCAGATGTTAACCCCTTCCTGCACAGTGCCATTAGTACAGTGTCAGTGCTTTTTATTAGCACTGATCACTGTATTAGTGTCACTGGGGATGTCAATGACACCAAGTCAGTTCCCCCCAGTGTATAAATGCCTGCCGCAGTCCCGCTACAAGTCGCTGATCGACGCTATGACTAGTAAAAAACTTTTAAAAATCAAATTTCATCATACACTTAGGCCAAAATGTATTCTGCTCCATGTCTTTGCTAAAAAAAAAATCGCAACACATGTAAATTAATCGGTTTACGTGAAAGTTATAGTGTTTACAATCGGCAGTATACAGGTGAAACTCAAAAAATTAGAATATCGTGCAAAAGTTCATTTATTTCAGTAATGCAAGTTAAAAGGTGAAACTAATATATGAGATAGACTCATTACATGCAAAGCAAGATAGTTCAAGCCGTGATTTGTCATCATTGTGATGATTATAGCTAGAGATGAGCGAAGAAATGAAAAATTCGATTCGACTGATTCGGCGAATTCGTGGACAATATTCGATTCGAGTCGAATAAATTCGCTGTGAATTTAACTTAAAAAAGGGTGTTTCTAGGCTTCAGAGAGACTTAATATTAGTGCAGAACACTGTACCTTTAATTTAAATGCCCTTGGAGTCTGCTGGGGAAGAGAAATAATACTGTCAGTCAGTATGACATGCAGATGAGTGCCGTCGATCTTAGAATCACCGCACACTTCACTCATTTGGGCAGTCACGGGGCCAAAACCAGAGTGTGGAGCCACAGTGTGGCGGTGGAGGCAGCAGCAATGGGAGGCCATACAGCACCCTATGACAAAAATGGAAACCACCAGCAGTGTGAGGAGACCTGAAAGTGGCACATGGCAGAGTGTGGCGATAGAGACAGCAGCAATGGGAGGCCGTACAGGGACCCATGACACACTCTGGACCTGGCAGCAGCATGAGGAGGCGGTACAGGGGCCCATGACAGATTACGGGCCTGGCAGCAGCATGAGGAGTCGGTACAGGGGCCCATGGCAGATTACGGGCCTGGCAGCAGCAATGGGAGGCCGTACAGGGACCCATGACACACTCTGGACCTGGCAGCAGCATGGGGAGGCGGTACAGGGGCCCATGACAGATTACGGGCCTGGCAGCAGCATGAGGAGTCGGTACGGGGGCCCATGACACACTCTGGACCTGGCAGCAGCATGAGGAGGCGGTACAGGGGCGCATGACAGATTACGAGCCTGGCAGCAGCAACTTGGACAGGAGGACGTTCAGCTTCTGCACCGTCGGGTGCGTGCTCGCAAACTGTTGTCTCTTGGAAACGGATTCCAAGAAAGACTGCTGACGGAATCCGTGAAGAGGAGTAGCAGGAGAAGGAGCATCTGAACGAGCGGAATATGCCAACAAGCGACAACAGTGGCCCATGACAGATTACGGGCCTGGCAGCAGCATGAGGAGTCGGTACGGGGGCCCATGGCAGATTACGGGCCTGGCAGCAGCTATGGGAGGCCCGTAATCTGCCAGCACCCTATGACAAAAAATGGAACCCACCAGCAGTGTGAGGAGACCTGAAAGTGGCACATGGCAGAGTGTGGCGATGGAGACAGCAGCAATGGGAGGCCGTACAGGGACCCATGAGAGACTCTGGACCTGGCAGCAGCATGAGGAGGCGGTATAGGGGCCCATGGCAGATTAGGGGCCTGGCAGCAGCTATGGGAGGCCCGTAATCTGCCAGCACCCTATGACAAAAAATGGAACACACCAGCAGTGTGAGGAGACCTGAAAGTGGCACATGGCAGAGTGTGGCGATGGAGGCAGCAGCAATGGGAGGCCGTACAGGGACCCATGAGAGACTCTGGACTTGGCAGCAGCATGAGGAGGCGGTATAGGGGCCCATGGCAGATTAGGGGCCTGGCAGCAGCTATGGGAGGCCCGTAATCTGCCAGCACCCTATGACAAAAAATGGAACACACCAGCAGTGTGAGGAGACCTGAAAGTGGCACATGTTTGGGGCATGATTCATGGCGGATTTAGTCAGTTGTGTCAGGAACTGGTGGTTTGAAATCCAGACTAATCCACGCCTGATTCATTTTCACAAACGTGAGTCTCTCCACACTTTGGGTGGACAGTCGTGTCCTCCGCGGAGTTGCAATACCTCCTGCCGCACTAAACACGCGCTCCGATGCCACGCTACTGGCCGGGCATGACAGCCTTTCAAGGGCAAATTCAGCTAGTTGGGGCCAAAGGTCAAGTTTCGTTGCCCAGTAGTCAAGGGGATTGTCTACCTCGGTTGGCAGGGTGCTGTCCAAGTAGGCCTAAGCCTGTTGTTTGAGGTCCTGCTCCAGGTCCACCTGATGCTGCTGCTGCTGCTGCGGCTGGTTAGTAGTTTCCTCACTGCGCTGGTGAAGAAAGCTACTCATCATCGACTGCAGACTGAGGCAGCCGCTGCTGGTGGAGCTGCCACTGCTCCTACCACCCCACCCCTCCCCTGCTGCCATGGCAGCGGAACACGAGCGCACAGGGCCCACAGTGTCTGAGGATGGACGTTGGCGCAGACAGGCAGAGACCAGCTGACTACATAGGTGTTTTTTATAGTACGTTATTTTGGCCTCCCTCTCAGCAGGTGTGAAAAAGGCCACCATTTTTGAACGGTAGCGAGGGTCCAACAAGGTGGACAGCCAAAAGTCATCCCTCTGTCTGATGGTTATTATTCGGCTGTCGCTACGCAAGCAACCGAGCATGCTATGGGCCATTTGTGCCAAGGAATGCGAGGGACTCCCTGCCTCCATCTCCACAGCATACTGCCACGGTGCGTCTAGGTCCTCTGTCTCCTCTTCCTCCTCCTCTACCAGATGCTCCTGCTCCTCCACTCCTGTCCGCTGAGTGGAAAAACCACCCATTTCACTCAATAATTCCTGAGCACCAATGTCCTCCTCTACCTCCTCCTCTTCTTCCAGTCCTGCCCCCACAGGGGCCATGTGGCGTTGAGATCTGTGCGCCACGTCTACCGCACCCTGACCAGCCATTGTTAACAGCATTTGTTCCAGGACGTGCAACAGAGGAATGACGTCGTTCATCCCATAGTCCTGCCGACTCACGAATAGCGTGGCCTCCTCAAAGGGCCTGAGCAAGCGCAGGTGTCACGCATGAGCTGCCAATGGCTGACATCTAAGTTACACAGGGAGTACCTTTATCTGCTTTTAACATCAGGAAATCTGTGATGGCCTTTTGCTGTTCGTAAAGGCGGTCTAACATATGTAGGGTTGAATTCCACCTTGTTGCAACGTCACAGCATGAGGAGTCGGTATAGGGGCCCATGGCAGATTAGGGGCCTGGCAGCAGTTATGGGAGGCCCATAATCTGCCAGCACCCTATGACAAAAAATGGAACACACCAGCAGTGTGAGGAGACCTGAAAGTGGCACATGGCAGAGTGTGGCGATGGAGACAGCAGCAATGGGAGGCCGTACAGGGACCCATGAGAGACTCTGGACCTGGCAGCAGCATGAGGAGGCGGTATATAGGGGCCTACGGCAGATTAGGGGCCTGGCAGCAGCTATAGGAGGCCCGTAATCTGCCAGCACCCTATGTCAAAAAATTCAACACACCAGCAGTGTGTGAGGAGACCTGAAAGTGGCACATGGCAGAGTGTGGCGATGGAGACAGCAGCAATGGGAGGCCGTACAGGGACCATGACAGACTCTGGACTTGGCAGCAGCATGAGGAGGCGGTATATAGGGGCCCATGGCAGATTAGGGGCCTGGCAGCAGCTATGTGAGGCCCGTAATCTGCCTGCACCCTATGTCAAAAAATTTAACACACCAGCAGTGTGAAGAGACCTGAAAGTGGCACATGGCAGCAGAGTGTGGCGATGGAGACAGCAGCAATGGGAGGCCGTACAGGGACCATGACAGACTCTGGACCTGGCAGCAGCAGGAGGAGGTGGTATATAGGGGCCCATGGCAGATTAGGGGCCTGGCAGCAGCTATGTGAGGCCCGTAATCTGCCTGCACCCTATGTCAAAAAATTTAACACACCAGCAGTGTGAAGAGACCTGAAAGTGGCACATGGCAGCAGAGTGTGGCGATGGAGACAGCAGCAATGGGAGGCCGTACAGGGACCATGACAGACTCTGGACTTGGCAGCAGCATGAGGAGGCGGTATATAGGGGCCCATGGCAGATTAGGGGCCTGGCAGCAGCTATGTGAGGCCCGTAATCTGCCTGCACCCTATGTCAAAAAATTAAACACACCAGCAGTGTGAAGAGACCTGAAAGTGGCACATGGCAGAGTGTGGCGATGGAGACAGCAGCAATGGGAGGCCGTACAGGGACCATGACAGACTCTGGACTTGGCAGCAGCATGAGGAGGCGGTATATAGGGGCCCATGGCAGATTAGGGGCCTGGCAGCAGCTATGTGAGGCCCGTAATCTGCCTGCACCCTATGTCAAAAAATTTAACACACCAGCAGTGTGAAGAGACCTGAAAGTGGCACATGGCAGCAGAGTGTGGCGATGGAGACAGCAGCAATGGGAGGCCGTACAGGGACCATGACAGACTCTGGACTTGGCAGCAGCATGAGGGAGGCGGTATATAGGGGCCCATGGCAGATTAGGGGCCTGGCAGCAGCTATGTGAGGCCCGTAATCTGCCTGCACCCTATGTCAAAAAATTTAACACACCAGCAGTGTGAAGAGACCTGAAAGTGGCACATGGCAGCAGAGTGTGGCGATGGAGACAGCAGCAATGGGAGGCCGTACAGGGACCATGACAGACTCTGGACTTGGCAGCAGCATGAGGAGGCGGTATATAGGGGCCCATGGCAGATTAGGGGCCTGGCAGCAGCTATAGCAGCTATGTGAGGCCCGTAATCTGCCTGCACCCTATGTCAAAAAATTAAACACACCAGCAGTGTGAAGAGACCTGAAAGTGGC
Organism: Staurois parvus; assembly: GCF_062004578.1. Lineage (NCBI taxonomy): Eukaryota > Metazoa > Chordata > Amphibia > Anura > Ranidae > Staurois > Staurois parvus. The sequence goes on from NW_028318493.1 coordinate 4,544,830, forward strand.
ACATGGCATGAGAGACTCTGGACCTGGCAGCAGCAGGAGGAGGCGGTATAGGGGCCCATGGCTGATTAGGGGCCTGGCAGCAGCTATGTGAGGCCCGTTATCTTGCAGCACCCTATGTCAAAAAATTTAACACACCAGCAGTGTGAAGAGACCTGAAAGTGGCACATGGCAGCAGAGTGTGGCGATGGAGACAGCAGCAATGGGAGGCCGTACAGGGACCCATGAGAGACTCTGGACCTGGCAGCAGCAGGAGGAGGTGGTATATAGGGGCCCATGGCAGATTAGGGGCCTGGCAGCAGCTATGTGAGGCCCGTAATCTGCCTGCACCCTATGTCAAAAAATTAACACACCAGCAGTGTGAAGAGACCTGAAAGTGGCACATGGCAGCAGAGTGTGGCGATGGAGACAGCAGCAATGGGAGGCCGTACAGGGACCATGACAGACTCTGGACTTGGCAGCAGCATGAGGAGGCGGTATATAGGGGCCCATGGCAGATTAGGGGCCTGGCAGCAGCTATGTGAGGCCCGTAATCTGCCTGCACCCTATGTCAAAAATTAACACACCAGCAGTGTGAAGAGACCTGAAAGTGGCACATGGCAGCAGAGTGTGGCGATGGAGACAGCAGCAATGGGAGGCCGTACAGGGACCATGACAGACTCTGGACTTGGCAGCAGCATGAGGAGGCGGTATATAGGGGCCCATGGCAGATTAGGGGCCTGGCAGCAGCTATGTGAGGCCCGTAATCTGCCTGCACCCTATGTCAAAAATTAAACACACCAGCAGTGTGAAGAGACCTGAAAGTGGCACATGGCAGAGTGTGGCGATGGAGACAGCAGCAATGGGAGGCCGTACAGGGACCATGACAGACTCTGGACTTGGCAGCAGCATGAGGAGGCGGTATATAGGGGCCCATGGCAGATTAGGGGCCTGGCAGCAGCTATGTGAGGCCCGTAATCTGCCTGCACCCTATGTCAAAAAATTTAACACACCAGCAGTGTGAAGAGACCTGAAAGTGGCACATGGCAGCAGAGTGTGGCGATGGAGACAGCAGCAATGGGAGGCCGTACAGGGACCATGACAGACTCTGGACTTGGCAGCAGCATGAGGAGGCGGTATATAGGGGCCCATGGCAGATTAGGGGCCTGGCAGCAGCTATGTGAGGCCCGTAATCTGCCTGCACCCTATGTCAAAAAATTAACACACCAGCAGTGTGAAGAGACCTGAAAGTGGCACATGGCAGCAGAGTGTGGCGATGGAGACAGCAGCAATGGGAGGCCGTACAGGGACCATGACAGACTCTGGACTTGGCAGCAGCATGAGGAGGCGGTATATAGGGGCCTATGGCAGATTAGGGGCCTGGCAGCAGCTATGTGAGGCCCGTAATCTGCCTGCACCCTATGTCAAAAAATTTAACACACCAGCAGTGTGAAGAGACCTGAAAGTGGCACATGGCAGCAGAGTGTGGCGATGGAGACAGCAGCAATGGGAGGCCGTACAGGGACCATGACAGACTCTGGACTTGGCAGCAGCATGAGGAGGCGGTATATAGGGGCCCATGGCAGATTAGGGGCCTGGCAGCAGCTATGTGAGGCCCGTAATCTGCCTGCACCCTATGTCAAAAAATTAAACACACCAGCAGTGTGAAGAGACCTGAAAGTGGCACATGGCATGAGAGACTCTGGACCTGGCAGCAGCAGGAGGAGGCGGTATAGGGGCCCATGGCTGATTAGGGGCCTGGCAGCAGCTATGTGAGGCCCGTTATCTTGCAGCACCCTATGTCAAAAAATTTTAACACACCAGCAGTGTGAAGAGACTGAAAGTGGCACATGGCAGCAGAGTGTGGCGATGGAGACAGCAGCAATGGGAGGCCGTACAGGGACCCATGAGAGACTCTGGACCTGGCAGCAGCAGGAGGAGGTGGTATATAGGGGCCCATGGCAGATTAGGGGCCTGGCAGCAGCTATGTGAGGCCCGTAATCTGCCTGCACCCTATGTCAAAAAATTTAACACACCAGCAGTGTGAAGAGACCTGAAAGTGGCACATGGCAGCAGAGTGTGGCGATGGAGACAGCAGCAATGGGAGGCCGTACAGGGACCATGACAGACTCTGGACTTGGCAGCAGCATGAGGAGGCGGTATATAGGGGCCCATGGCAGATTAGGGGCCTGGCAGCAGCTATGTGAGGCCCGTAATCTGCCTGCACCCTATGTCAAAAAATTTAACACACCAGCAGTGTGAAGAGACCTGAAAGTGGCACATGGCAGCAGAGTGTGGCGATGGAGACAGCAGCAATGGGAGGCCGTACAGGGACCATGACAGACTCTGGACTTGGCAGCAGCATGAGGAGGCGGTATATAGGGCCCATGGCAGATTAGGGGCCTGGCAGCAGCTATGTGAGGCCCGTAATCTGCCTGCACCCTATGTCAAAAAATTAAACACACCAGCAGTGTGAAGAGACCTGAAAGTGGCACATGGCATGAGAGACTCTGGACCTGGCAGCAGCAGGAGGAGGCGGTATAGGGGCCCATGGCTGATTAGGGGCCTGGCAGCAGCTATGTGAGGCCCGTTATCTTGCAGCACCCTATGTCAAAAATTTAACACACCAGCAGTGTGAAGAGACCTGAAAGTGGCACATGGCAGCAGAGTGTGGCGATGGAGACAGCAGCAATGGGAGGCCGTACAGGGACCCATGAGAGACTCTGGACCTGGCAGCAGCAGGAGGAGGTGGTATATAGGGGCCCATGGCAGATTAGGGGCCTGGCAGCAGCTATGTGAGGCCCGTAATCTGCCTGCACCCTATGTCAAAAAATTTAACACACCAGCAGTGTGAAGAGACCTGAAAGTGGCACATGGCAGCAGAGTGTGGCGATGGAGACAGCAGCAATGGGAGGCCGTACAGGGACCCATGAGGAGACTCTGGACCTGGCAGCAGCAGGAGGAGGTGGTATATAGGGGCCTATGGCAGATTAGGGGCCTGGCAGCAGCTATAGGAGGCCCGTAATCTGCCAGCACCCTATGTCAAAAAATTCAACACACCAGCAGTGTGAGGAGACCTGAAAGTGGCACATGTTTGAGGCATGATTCATGGCGGATTTAGTCAGTTGTGTCAGGAACTGGTGGTTTGAAATCCAGACTAATCCACGCCTGATTCATTTTCACAACGTGAGTCTCTCCACACTTTGGGTGGACAGTCGTGTCCTCCGCGGAGTTACAATACCTCCTGCCGCACTAAACACGCGCTCCGATGCCACGCTACTGGCCGGGCATGACAGCCTTTCAAGGGCAAATTCAGCTAGTTGGGGCCAAAGGTCAAGTTTCGTTGCCCAGTAGTCAAGGGGATTGTCTACCTCGGTTGGCAGGGTGCTGTCCAAGTAGGCCCAAGCCTGTTGTTTGAGCTCCTGCTCCAGGTCCACCTGATGCTGCTGCTGCTGCTGCGGCTGGTTAGTAGTTTCCTCACTGCGCTGGTGAAGAAAGCTACTCATCATCGACTGCAGACTGAGGCAGCCGCTGCTGGTGAGCTGCCACTGCTCCTACCACCCCACCCTCCCCTGCTGCCATGCCAGCGGAACGCGAGCGCACAGGGCCCACAGTGTCTGAGGATGGACGTTGGCGCACAAAGGCAGAGACCAACTGACTACATAGGTGGTTTTTATAGTACGTAATTTTGGCCTCCCTCTCAGCAGGTGTGAAAAAGGCCACCATTTTGGACCGGTAGCGAGGGTCCAACAAGGTGGACAGCCAAAAGTCATCCCTCTGTCTGATGGTTATTATTCGGCTGTCGCTACGCAAGCAACCGAGCATGCTATGGGCCATTTGTGCCAAGGAATGCGAGGGACTCCCTGCCTCCATCTCCACAGCATACTGCCACGGTGCGTCTGGGTCCTCTGTCTCCTCCTCCTCCTCCTCTACCAGATGCTCCTGCTCCTCCACTCCTGTCCGCTGAGTGGAAAAACCACCCATTTCACTCAATAATTCCTGAGCACAAATGTCCTCCTCTACCTCCTCCTCTTCTTCCTGTCCTGCCCCCACAGGGGTCATGTGGCGTTGAGATCTGTGCGCCACGTCTACCGCACCCTGACCAGCCATTGTTAACAGCATTTGTTCCAGGACGTGCAACAGAGGAATGACGTCGTTCATCCCATAGTCCTGCCGACTCACGAATAGCGTGGCCTCCTCAAAGGGCCTGAGCAAGCGGCAGGTGTCACGCATGAGCTGCCAATGGCTGACATCTAAGTTACACAGGGGAGTACCTTTATCCGCTTGTAACATCAGGAAATCGGTGATGGCCTTTCGCTGCTCGTAAAGGCGGTCTAACATGTGTAGGGTTGAATTCCACCTTGTTGCAACGTCGCAGATCAGGCGATGCTGTGGAATTCCGTTCTGCCGCTGCAGCTCAATGAGGGTGTTCTTTGCGGTGTAGGAATGGCTGAAATGCATGCACAGTTTACGTGACATTTTAAGGATGTCTTGCAGTGGGATGGTGGATTTTAGGAACCGCTTGACAACCAGATTGAACACGTGAGCCATGCATGGCGCATGGCACAACCTTCCTTGACGCAGAGCAGACACCATGTTCTTTCCGTTGTCAGTCAACATGGTTCCGATTTTTAGTTTGCGCGGAGACAGCCATCTGTCGATTTCTCTGTTCATTACACTCAGCAGTTCCTCCCCTGTGTGACTACGTTCGCCAAGGCATACCAGGTGCAGCACAGCGTGACACCGTTGCGCCCTGCACATGTGATATGCCGGTCGGGTAATGGGACTTGGCACGGGGGTGGCGGCTGAGGACACGGCGGAAAAAGAGGTGGTAGAGGCGGACATGCTTGCTGGACCAAGGACGTGCAAACGTGGAGGCAAAAGCGTCGTGACCTGTCCAAGTTGCTGGTGCGGCTGTGCCGGCACCACGTTCACCCAGTGGGCCGTAAATGACATGTACTGTCCCTGACCGTAGTTACAGCTCCACACGTCGGCGCTGCCGTGCACTTTGGCAGAGACCGACATGCTCAAAGACTGGCCCACCATCTCTTCTACATGTGAATGCAGGGCTGGCACTGCCTTTTGGGCAAAGAAATGACGGCTTGGCACTCTCCACCGCGGCGCGGCACAAGCCATCATTTCTCGGAAAGGTGCTGAGTCCACCAGTTGGAAAGGGAGGGACTGCAGCACCAGCAACTTGGACAGGAGGACGTTCAGCTTTTGCACCGTCGGGTGCGTGCTCGCAAACTGTTGTCTCTTGGATACGGATTCCAAGAAAGACTGTTGACGGAATCCGAGAAGAGGAGTAGCAGGAGAAGGAGCATCTGAACGAGCGGAAGATGCCAATGAGCGACAACTCCCCTCAGCAGAGGTGTTGGAGCCTTGACTGGCTGATAGAGGGCGATTGACGACGTCGGGTGACGGAGCAAGTAACGGAGCGGGTGATGGAGCGGGGGCTGGGGCAGGCAGAACCGCCGTATGTTTATCACGGTTTTCCCAGGCCACCGAATGGTGACGCTGCATATGCTGACGCAACGCTGTAGTCCCAACATGGGCCCCCTGGCCACGCTTGCATTTCTGGCCACATAGTCGACATACGGCTACATTTACTTCCTCGGGCGGCTTGAGGAAAAATTGCCACACCACCGAGTAGGAAACTTTGCCCCCGCTACTCTTCACTGGCTGACTGCTACTTCCTCCGTGCGCACCGGCACCACTACTGGCCGTGGTGGTAGGCTGCAGTGGAGCTGGTGCTCTACTCCGTGGACGTTTGGCTCCACTGACACTGATGCGACCCTGCTGCTGTCTCCTGGGCAACCCACCGACTGTTTTGCTCGCTGCCAAGCTGCCACCCTCTTCTCCTGATGATGCGGAAGAAATTGCCTGATGACGACGAGGCTGCCAAGTGCGATCAACCTCCTCATCATCAAGTAGGGTCTCCGCCTCACTACTAGCCCCCTCGGCTGCGTCTGGGTCAGGAGACAGACCTGTCTCTAGACCGGCTACCGAGCCACTCTCCTCGCCAGTACTTGTTCGCTTGGCTGCTGAAAAGGCCGATGTCTCCCCCCGTTCCTGACCGCCCTCTGTTAGCTCTTCCTCACTGTACAGTGGGGCTGAGCCCACAGCATGCGATACTTCGCTTGGTGAGGGAACAGCAAAGGACAGGGGCAGGTAGAGGACACGTGATTTCAGTGGGCTTGGTCCCGGGCCATGCCAACTAACGGTTGTGTCTGACGTACCCACCGACCGTTGGCTGTAGGTGTCAGAGGTGACCTGGGAAGAGGAAGACGACCGAGCCAACCAATCAATGACGGCAGGGTTGTCGGTGGAGACACGACCGCTGGATGACACCGGGAGCACTGGCCTCTGGCTGCGAATACTGCTGCCTCGACCCCTTCCTCTGCTGCCACGTCTGCTCGCTCCTAAAACATTGCCTCCTCTGCCACTCCTCTGCATGTTGTCTGACATACTATTTAATTCAACGATTAGGTGTCCCTGAGTAACAATTCTCTGGCACTCAGTAACAATTCTGTCTGTCCCTGAGTATGAATTCTGTGGCCCTGAGTAACAATTCTGTGTCTGCGCGAGTAACAATTCTGTGTCTGTGCAAGTAACAATTTTGTGTCTGTGCAAGTAACAATTTTGTGTCTGTGCGAGTAACAATTCTCTGGCACTCAGTAACAATTCTGTCTGTCCCTGAGTAACAATTCTCTGGCACTCAGTAACAATTCTGTCTGTCCCTGAGTAACAATTCTCTGGCACTCAGTAACAATTCTGTCTGTCCCTGAGTAACAATTCTCTGGCACTCAGTAACAATTGTGTGTCTGTGCAAGTAACAATTCTGTGTCTGTGCAAGTAACAATTTTGTGTCTGTGAGAGTAACAATTCTCTGGCACTCAGTAACAATTCTGTCTGTCCCTGAGTAACAATTCTCTGGCACTCAGTAACAATTCTGTCTGTCCCTGAGTATGAATTCTGTGGCCCTGAGTAACAATTCTGTCTCTGTGCGAGTAACAATTCTGTGTCTGTGCAAGTAACAATTTTGTGTCTGTGAGAGTAACAATTCTCTGGCACTCAGTAACAATTCTGTCTGTCCCTGAGTAACAATTCTCTGGCACTCAGTAACAATTCTGTCTTCCCTGAGTAACAATTCTCTGGCACTCAGTAACAATTCTGTCTGTCCCTGAGTATGAATTCTGTGGCCCTGAGTAACAATTCTGTCTCTGTGCGAGTAACAATTCTGTGTCTGTGCAAGTAACAATTTTGTGTCTGTGAGAGTAACAATTCTCTGGCACTCAGTAACAATTCTGTCTGTCCCTGAGTAACAATTCTCTGGCACTCAGTAACAATTCTGTCTGTCCCTGAGTATGAATTCTGTGGCCCTGAGTAACAATTGTGTGTCTGTGCAAGTAACAATTCTGTGTCTGTGCAAGTAACAATTTTGTGTCTGTGAGAGTAACAATTCTCTGGCACTCAGTAACAATTCTGTCTGTCCCTGAGTAACAATTCTCTGGCACTCAGTAACAATTCTGTCTGTCCCTGAGTAACAATTCTGTCTGTCCCTGAGTATGAATTCTGTGGCCCTGAGTAAGAATTCTCTGGCACTCAGTAACAATTCTGTCTGTCCCTGAGTATGAATTCTGTGGCCCTGAGTAACAATTGTGTGTCTGTGCAAGTAACAATTCTGTGTCTGTGCAAGTAACAATTTTGTGTCTGTGAGAGTAACAATTCTCTGGCACTCAGTAACAATTCTGTCTGTCCCTGAGTAACAATTCTCTGGCACTCAGTAACAATTCTGTCTGTCCCTGAGTATGAATTCTGTGGCCCTGAGTAACAATTCTGTCTCTGTGCGAGTAACAATTCTGTGTCTGTGCAAGTAACAATTTTGTGTCTGTGAGAGTAACAATTCTCTGGCACTCAGTAACAATTCTGTCTGTCCCTGAGTAAGAATTCTCTGGCACTCAGTAACAATTCTGTCTGTCCCTGAGTAACAATTCTCTGGCACTCAGTAACAATTCTGTCTGTCCCTGAGTAACAATTCTGTCTGTCCCTGAGTATGAATTCTGTGGCCCTGAGTAAGAATTCTCTGGCACTCAGTAACAATTCTGTCTGTCCCTGAGTATGAATTCTGTGGCCCTGAGTAACAATTGTGTGTCTGTGCAAGTAACAATTCTGTGTCTGTGCAAGTAACAATTTTGTGTCTGTGAGAGTAACAATTCTCTGGCACTCAGTAACAATTCTGTCTGTCCCTGAGTAACAATTCTCTGGCACTCAGTAACAATTCTGTCTGTCCCTGAGTAACAATTCTCTGGCACTCAGTAACAATTCTGTCTGTCCCTGAGTAACAATTCTCTGGCACTCAGTAACAATTCTGTCTGTCCCTGAGTAACAATTCTGTCTGTCCCTGAGAATGAATTCTGTGGCCCTGAGTAAGAATTCTCTGGCACTCAGTAACAATTCTGTCTGTCCCTGAGTAACAATTCTCTGGCACTCAGTAACAATTCTGTCTGTCCCTGAGTATGAATTCTGTGGCCCTGAGTAACAATTGTGTGTCTGTGCAAGTAACAATTCTGTGTCTGTGCAAGTAACAATTTTGTGTCTGTGAGAGTAACAATTCTCTGGCACTCAGTAACAATTCTGTCTGTCCCTGAGTAACAATTCTCTGGCACTCAGTAACAATTCTGTCTGTCCCTGAGTAACAATTCTGTCTGTCCCTGAGTATGAATTCTGTGGCCCTGAGTAAGAATTCTCTGGCACTCAGTAACAATTCTGTCTGTCCCTGAGTATGAATTCTGTGGCCCTGAGTAACAATTGTGTGTCTGTGCAAGTAACAATTCTGTGTCTGTGCAAGTAACAATTTTGTGTCTGTGAGAGTAACAATTCTCTGGCACTCAGTAACAATTCTGTCTGTCCCTGAGTAACAATTCTCTGGCACTCAGTAACAATTCTGTCTGTCCCTGAGTATGAATTCTGTGGCCCTGAGTAACAATTCTGTCTCTGTGCGAGTAACAATTCTGTGTCTGTGCAAGTAACAATTTTGTGTCTGTGAGAGTAACAATTCTCTGGCACTCAGTAACAATTCTGTCTGTCCCTGAGTAAGAATTCTCTGGCACTCAGTAACAATTCTGTCTGTCCCTGAGTAACAATTCTCTGGCACTCAGTAACAATTCTGTCTGTCCCTGAGTAACAATTCTGTCTGTCCCTGAGTATGAATTCTGTGGCCCTGAGTAAGAATTCTCTGGCACTCAGTAACAATTCTGTCTGTCCCTGAGTATGAATTCAGTGGCCCTGAGTAACAATTGTGTGTCTGTGCAAGTAACAATTCTGTGTCTGTGCAAGTAACAATTTTGTGTCTGTGAGAGTAACAATTCTCTGGCACTCAGTAACAATTCTGTCTGTCCCTGAGTAACAATTCTCTGGCACTCAGTAACAATTCTGTCTGTCCCTGAGTAACAATTCTCTGGCACTCAGTAACAATTCTGTCTGTCCCTGAGTAACAATTCTCTGGCACTCAGTAACAATTCTGTCTGTCCCTGAGTAACAATTCTGTCTGTCCCTGAGAATGAATTCTGTGGCCCTGAGTAAGAATTCTCTGGCACTCAGTAACAATTCTGTCTGTCCCTGAGTAACAATTCTCTGGCACTCAGTAACAATTCTGTCTGTCCCTGAGTAAAAATTCTGTGGCCCTAATAACGTTTCTGTGGCCCTAAGTAACAATTCTCTGGCACTGAGTAACAATTCTGTCTGTCCCTGAGTATGAATTCTGTGGCCCTAACTAGCGTTTCTTTGTCCCTAAATAACGATTCTGTGGCCCTCATTAACAAGTCTGTGTCCCTGAGTAATGGTTCTCTGTCCCTAAGTAACTTCTCTCTGTCCCCAATTCTCGTTTCTGTGGCCCTAACTCTGTCCCTGTCCCTAGTACAGAGCGGTCTGCCTCTGTTCAATGACTGCAGGCAAATGAAGATTTCCAAAATGGCCGCTATATATACCTCGACCATTACACAGTGCTGGCTGGCTGGCTGCTGATTGGCTGATGCGATCACATGTCGTTGAGGAATGCATTATGGGGCAGCGCGCCTTGTCTGCGCGCCTTCCCCGACATCCCCGCTCCGTCGCCGCACATGTCAGCCGCCATTTTCGGAAAAATTTCGATTCGCGCGTCCGAATTAGGCTGTTTTTCGGATTCGGCACGAATCGAAATTTTTCCGATATTCGACTCGAATTCCACTTCGGATACTTCGATTCGCTCATCTCTAATTATAGCTTACAGCTCATGAAAACAGCAAATCCACAATCTCAGAAAATGAGAATATTGTGAAAAGGTACAATATTCTCGGCTCAAAGTGTCCCACTCTAATCAGCTAATTAAGCCATAACACCTGCAAAGGGTTCCTGAGCCTTTAAATGGTCTCTCAGTCTGGTTCAGTAGGAATCACAATCATGGGAAAGACTGCTGACCTGACAGTTGTGCAGAAAACCATCATTGACACCCTCCATAAGGAGGGAAAGCCTCAAAAGGGAATTGCAAAAGAAGTTGGATGTTCCCAAAGTGCTGTATCAAAGCACATTAATAGAAAGTTATGTGGAAGGGAAAAGTGTGGAAAAAAAAGGTGCACAAGCAGCAGGGATGACAGCAGCCTGGAGAGGATTGTCAGGAAAAGGCCATTCAAAAGTGTTGGGGACTTTCACAAGGAGTGGACTGAGGCTGGAGTCAGTGCATCAAGAGCCACCACACACAGATGGATCCTGGACATGGGCTTCAAATGTCGTATTCCTCTTGTCAAGCTGCTCCTGAACAACAAACAACGTCAGAAGCGTCTTACCTGGGCTAAAGAAAAACACATGGTCTGTTGCTCAGTGGTCCAAAGTCCTCTTTTCTGATGAGAGCAACTTTTGCATCTCATTTGGAAACCAAGGACCCAGAGTATGGAGGAAGAATGGAGAGGCACACACTGCAAGATGCTTGAAGTCCAGTGTGAAGTTTCCACAGTCTGTGTTGATTTGGGGAGCCATGTCATCTGCTGGTGTTGGTCCACTGTGTTTCATTAAGTCCAGGGTCAACGCAGCCGTCTACCAGGAGATTTTGGAGCACTTCATGCTTCCTTCCGCAGACGAGCTTTATGGGGATGCTGACTTCATTTTCCAGCAGGACTTGGCTCCGGCCCACACTGCGAAAATAACCAAAACCTGGTTGAATGACCGTGGGATTACTGTGCTTGATTGGCCAGCAAACTCACCTGACCTGAACCCCATAGAGAATCTATGGGGCATTGCCAAGAGAAAGATGAGAGACATGAGACCGAACAATGCGGAAGAGCTGAAGGCCGCTATTGAAGCATCCTGGTCTTCCATAACACTTCAGCAGTGCCACAGACTGATAGCTTCCATGCCACGCCGTGGCAGTAATTGCTGCAAAAGGGGCCCAAACCAAGTACTGAGTACATATGCATGCTTATACTTTTCAGAGGTCTGATATTGTTCTATGTACAATCCTTGTTTTATTGATTGCAGGTAATATTCTCATTTTCTGTGATTGTGGATTTGGGGTTTTCATGAGCTGTAAGCCATAATCATCACAATGATGACAAATCACGGCTTGAACTATCTTGCTTTGCATGTAATGAGTCTATCTCATATATTAGTTTCACCTTTTAAGTTGCATTAATGAAATAAATGAACTTTTGCATGATATTGTAATTTTTCGAGTTTCACCTGTATATACTGGAATTTTTATTTTTTCATACTAGTAATGGCGGCGATCAGTGACTTATAGCGGAAGTGAGGCGGGCATTCTGACACTGAGGGTAACTGACTGCCACTGACACCCCCAGTGACACCAATATAGTGATTAGTGCTAATAAAAAAGCACTGACACTGTACTAATGGCACTGGGCAGGAAGGGGTTAACATCTGGGGTGATCAAAGGGTTAACTGTGTGCTGTTTTACTATGTGTTCTGTGTGTGTTTTTACTAAGGAAGCATGCTGCGGTGTATTTCTGAGAAATACACAGCAGCATGTTACTGCTGGCAGGAAAGAGACCTGGGCTGTTTACACACAGGTCTCTCCCCTGTCAGTGTTACTCAGTGATCACCAGGTGCCGGCAGGAAATCTCCAGCTGGGACCCGGTGATTGACATCCGTAGCCACCAATGGCGGCACGGGTATGACTGCGCAAGCGCCCCCTACCCGGCAATGCAAAATCATGTATATATGCGTGATTTTGCGCAGCCCTGCCGCCCTGTAGCAGTAGTTCTATATAGGGTGGTACGGATGCGCTTAATAACAAAAATACATAATACATATATTGTGATATGTCAGGAATGTAATCATGGAGATTTGTAAAGTAACTGAATTGTCCACTTTAAATGCAACATATGTTGTCATCCAACAAGAGGAGTCTTTATGCATTCCTGCTACCCATCATGAACTCATCCCAATAATCATTAAAATAATAAAAAAAAATAAAATAAAATACAGCCTTGGAGTCTCACCAGCTTTCCTTAGGAAGCAGAGCTGCAATGAATGAACAAACACTTAGTGCTGTTCTTGTTTGCACAGAAAGGACAGGAGAAAAAGTGTAACTATGAACAAAAATATATTTTTGGCATTACAGAGACAGGCGCAGTTCCAGATCACAAGGGCTTTGTCTACATTTTCGATAATTTAAGGCATTTTAAGAAAAATTTACAACTTTTTCCTCAAGTGGGTTGGAGTGCTAATGAATTTTGGCAGCTTTAATAGCATCGTAAATGAATAGATTATTACTATAAGATCATTTTCTGCTCAGCCGTGAGATATTTTGCCCATATATGGGGTGTGTTGGAGTGGCTAGGAATGGGTCAGGATGGAATTCTTGGTCTCATATTGATTTAATGTCTCTGGAAACAGTTGGGAAATGTGTATAAAAATGCTGAACTCAACTTAAAGAGCTGAATAGACTATATATATATACAGTGGGGCAAAAAAGTATTTAGTCAGCCACCAATTGTGCAAGTTCTCCCACTTGCAAAGATATGAGAGGCCTGTAATTGGCATCATAGGTAGACCTCAACTATGAGAGACAAAATGAGAAAACAAATCCAGACAATCACATTGGCTGATTTGGAAAGAATTTATTTGCAAATTATGGTGGAAAATAAGTATTTGGTCACCTACAAACAAGCAAGATTTCTGGCTCTCACAGACCTGTACCTTCTTCTTTAAGAGGCTCCCCTGTCCTGCACTCATTACCTGTATCAATGGCACCTGTTTGAACTTGTTATCAGTATAAAAGACACCTGTCCACAACCTCAAACAGTCACACTCCAAACTCCACTATGGTGAAGACCAAAGAGCTGTCGAAGGATACCAGAAACAAAATTGTAGACCTGCACCAGGCTGGGAAGACTGAATCTGCAATAGGCAAGCAGCTTGGTGCGAACAAATCAACTGTGGGAGCAATAATTAGAAAATGGAAGACATACAAGACCACTGATAATCTCCCTCGATCTGGGGCTCCACGCAAGATCTCACCCCGTGGGGTCAAAATGATCACAAGAACGGTGAGCAAAAATCCCAGGACCACACGAGGGGACCTAGTGAATGACCTGCAGAGAGCTGGGACCAACATAACAAAGGCTACCATCAGTAACACACTACACCACCAGGGACTCAGATCCTGCAGTGCCAGACGTGTCCCTCTGCTTAAGCCAGTACATGTCCGGGCTCGTCTGAAGTTTGCTAGAGAGCATTTGGATGATCCAGAAGAGGATTGGGAGAATGTCATATGGTCAGATGAAACCAAAATAGAACTGTTTTGTAGAAACACAACTCGTCGTGTTTGGAGGAGAGAGAATGCTGAGTTGCATCCAAAGAAGACCATACCTACTGTGAAGCATGGGGGTGGCAACAACATGCATTGGGGCTGTTTCTCCGCAAAGGGACCAGGACGACTGATCCATGTACAGGACAGAATGAATGGGGCCATGTATCGTGAGATTTTGAGTGCAAACCTCCATCCATCAGCAAGGACATTGAAGATGAAACGTGGCTGGGTCTTCCAACATGACAATGATCCCAAACATACTGCCCGGGCAACGAAGGAGTGGCTTCGTAAGAAGCATTTCAAGGTCCTGAAGTAGCCTAGCCAGTCTCCAGATCTCAACCCCATAGAAAACCTTTGGAGGGAGTTGAAAGTCCGTGTTGCCCAGCGACAGCCCCAAAACATCACTGCTCTAGAGGAGATCTGCATGGAGGATGGGCCAACATACCAGCAACAGTGTGTGCCAACCTTGTGAAGACTTACAGGAAACGTTTGACCTGTCATTGCCAACAAAGGATATATAACAAAGTATTGAGATGAACTTTTGATATTGACCAAATACTTATTTTCCACCATAATTTGCAAATAAATTCTTTCCAAATCAGCCAATGTGATTGTCTGGATTTTTTTTTTCATTTTGTCTCTCATGGTTGAGGTCTACCTATGATGCCAATTACAGGCCTCTCTCATCTTTTTTAAGTGGGAGAAGTTGCACAATTGGTGGCTGACTAAATACTTTTTTGCCCCACTGTATATACAGAGAGAGAGAGAGAGAGAGAGAGAGAGAGAGAGAGAGAGAGAGAGAGTTGTGCTCAAAACTGTGTCTCACGTGGACACACTGAGCAAGCTAGATACTGAGCCATGGGGAGCAGAAAATAACTGTCAAAAGACCTGTGTAATGAAACTTTATAGAGATGGAAAGGGATCTAAAAAGATATCCAAGGCCTTGAATATGCCAATCAGTGCTGTTCAATCACTTATTAAGAAGTGGAAAATTCGTGGATCTCTTGATACCAAGCCAAGGTCAGGTAGATCAAGAAAGATTGCAGCCATAACTGCCAGAAGAATTGTCCGGGTTACATAGAAAAACCCACAGTTAACTTCAGGAGAAATACAGGCTGCTCTGGAAAAAAGATGGTGTGGTTGTTTCAAGGAGCACAATATGACAATACTTGAACGAAAAATGAGCTGCATGGTTGAGTTGCCAGAAACAAGCCCTTACTGCACTAATACCATAAAAAAGCCAGATTACAATATGCCTGAGAACATCTTGACAACCTTCTGGCTTCTGGCACACTGTAATCTGGAGTGACGAGATCAAAATAGAGCCTTATGGCCACAACCTATGTTTGGAGAGGGGTTAACAAGGCCTATAGCTTCAAGAATACCATTCCCACTGTGAAGCATGGTGGTGGCTGACTGATATTTTAAGGGGGGTGAGATCTAAAGGCACAGGAAATCTTGTAAAAATTGATGGCAAGATAAATGCAGCATTGTTACCAGAAAATACCGGCATTCTTCTGCATGAAAGCTGCACGTGGGACACTCTTGGACTTTCCAGCACAACAGTGACAATAAGCACAAGACCAAGTTGACCCTCCCTTGTCTACAGCAGAAAAAGGTGAAAGTTCTGGAGTGTCCATCACAGTCTCCTGACCTTAATATCATCGAGCCAGTCTGAGGAGATCTTAAACGTGCGGTTCATGCAAGACTGTGCATGACCTGGAGGCATTTTGCCAAGACGAATGGGCAGCTATACCACCTGCAAGAATTTGGGGCCTCATAGACAACTATTACAAAAGACTGGATGCTATCATTGATGCTAAAGGGGGCAATACACAGTATTAAGAACTAAGGGGATGCACACTTTTTGTTTTTTAAATGTTACATACTGTATATTACCAATTCTTTAAGGAGAGGTAAACTTTTGAGCACAACTTTATATAACATATACACTATATATATATATATATATATATATATATATATATATATATATATATATATGTGTGTATATATATATATATATCAGGGGCGGACTGTCCATTTGGAAACTCGGGCACTGCCCGAGGGCCCGGGGTCAGTAGGGGGCCCCATAAGATGCCCCTGGTACCTTTTTCATAGGCTTTTTTAAATTTGGGCAAGGACACAGGGGCCCCATGATCCCCTATTGCCTGGGGGCCCCATGAGTGGTCAGTCCGCCCCTGATATATATATATATATATATATATATATATATACGTATCAATCATAACTTTATGATCACCCACCTAATATTGAGTAGGTCCCCTTTTTGCCACCCAAACAGCTCTACCCCATCAGGTCATGGTCACCACTTGACCTCTGAAGGTATGCTGTGGTTTCTGACACCAGGCTTTCAATAGCAGATCCTTTAAGTCCTGTGTGTTGAATGGTGGGGCCTCCATGGATTGGACTTGTTTTTCGGTCACATCCCACAGAAACTTGATTGGATTGAGATCTGGAGAATTTGAAGACCAAGTCAACACCTCAAACTTGTTGTGTTCTTCAAGCATTCTTGAACCATTTTTGCACTGTGGCAGGGCACAGTATCCTGCTGAAAGGGGCCACTACCATCAGTGAATACCGTTTCCATAAAGGGGTGCATTTGGCCAACAACAATGTTTAGGTAGGTTGTTCATTTCAAAGTAATATCCACATGACGTCAGGACCCAAGGTTTCCCAGCAGAACATTACGCAAAGCATCACACTGCTTCCGCTGGCTTGCCTTCTTCCCATACTGCATCCTGGTGCCATCTCCTCCCCAGGTAAGTGATTCACACACATGTGGCCATCCACATGTAAAAGAAAACTGTGCTGTGGTTTGTTACAGCAAGCCAATCAGTGGGTCCCGGCCAATGATTTATGGTGGGGACCCATCAATCAGCAGAGCGAATGATAGGACAGATCTCTGTGATTGTAAACAACACAGAGCTCTATCCTGACAGCTGGCACATCTCTTAGTAAAATCAGCACACAGTAAACACTTAACAAATTGTTAGGCACACAGTTAACCCTTTGGTTGCTCCTAGATCTTAACCCCTTCCTACCCAGTGCCATTAGTACAGTGACAATGTATATTATCATTGATCACTGTATTAGGGCTCTGTACAGGAAGCAGAGGCGTGGCTGTGTTTTCTCCCTGCAAAGAAGGGAGAAAATATATCCACATCAATTAGTAAAAGCAACACAGTTACAATACAACTGAATACAGGAGGATTCAGAGGGTAATGCTTAATGGTACTTAATGGTAATTAACCCCTTCTCAGCCGGTGTCATTAGTACAGTGGCAGTTTACAGCATTCGCATTGATTACTGTATTAGTGTCACCATCGATGTCAGTGTCAGTAAGTGTACCTCTATCCAGTGTCAGCTAGCACCAGATTGCCCTCCACACTATCACAGTCACACTATAAGACGTTGATCATCACCATTACCAGTATAGCATCATAGCTGCGTAAATTACAGTATCTATACCATAGTTTGTAGACGCTATAACTTCCACATAAACCATTCAATATACACTTATTGGGATTTTTTTTTCACCAAAGACATAGCAGAATACATTTCGGCCGAAATGAAAAATGAAAACAAATTATGAAAAAAATTTGATTTTTTTATAGGATATGTTTTGTAACAGAAAGTAGAAAATATTGGGTTTTTTCTTTAAAATTTTCAGTCTTTCTTTCATTTATATAAGATATAAAACCCATTGGTGATCAAATACCATCAAAACAAAGCTCTATTTGTGTGAAAAATATGATATAAATCTCATTTGGGTACAGTGCTGCATGACCGAGCAATTGCCAGTAGCGCAGCGCTGAATAGCAGAAAAATACTCTGGTCATGAAGGGGGTAAACCCTTCCGGAGCGTAAGTGTTTAAGTACTGTCACCGATACTTTCTTAATTTGCACTAACATTCAAATTTTCGGGGTAAGTTTTAAGGGGTGTATTTGCCACAAGGTAAACAAGGCATTTGCATAAGATGGTATTTTTGAGGGGGGGGGGGCAGCACTGCCTCTTGGAACAAGGAACAGAAGAAGGGACACACGGTATGGGGACCTGCTGGGTTTCCGAGAGAGGTTGCGGGTTTCATGATGGTGTCAGGGGCGGACTGACCATTTGGAAACTCGGGTACTGCCCGAGGGCCCGGGGTCAGTAGAGGGCCCATGAGATGCCTCTGGTACCTTTTTCATAGGCTTTTTTGAGTTTGGACAAGGACACAGGGGCCCCATGATCCCCTATTGCCCGGGGCCCCATGAGTTGTCAGTCCGCCCCTGGACGGTATATGCACAGCCCGGCTCTCTTTCCTGGGGATGTCCGGAGATGTGAAGGTGAGTGTCTTTCTCTCTCTCGCCATGGGGGATGGTGGCTGGTGTATAGGGGGCAATGGTAGTGGAAGGCTTGGGTGGAGGACAGGGGAGTTCTTGGTCAATGTCGGGCTCTTTCTGCGGGGTGGGGGCGCCAATTTTTGTGTTGCCTAGGGCAGCACAACACCTAAATACACCACTGGGTATACCCCCTTCTTCAAAGTCCAAGAGGTACTCAAAGAGTACAGTAGAGTACTGTTTGGACCTTGAAGAAGGAGATACCCCTTTCTTCACGAAAGCTTGGATGTTAGTGCAAATAAAAAAAGGATCATGGACAGTACTTAATTGTTCTTGTTGCAATTGAACTAACACAGCTACAATCACTTACTGCGTCTAAAAATGCGTTTTGTACGCTTTTCTATGCGCCGTGAATGCACCCTCATAAAAGGCTCAGCCATGATAGCCAACATGACAAAGCTTGTCCCCCCGCCCGTTCCCACATTAGTGAATGACCCCCATGACACTCCATAATCCCTACAAGCTGTAGCGCTGTAGAGTGCGTGAAAAAGAGCCCCTCTCTCCGACAAGCGAGCCGCTCTGAGCGCAGCTGTTTATTAACACAACGCTTGTGGTTTAGATGAAGAGGATGGATGACGGACGGGGTAGCTGTGTAATTCAAGCCAGGTGTTAAAAATCCAGCTACTTCATTCCAGTCGGTTAAATATTTACACTGACAAATCTTGAGAGCGTAGGACAAAAAAAAAAAAAAAGAAAGAAATGGCCAGAAAGAATGGGAGAGCGGCTTTTGTTTGCGTTGGACATCATTTATCATTGGCAGACAGATCTTTATTTCTAACTCATCATCATCATGGCTGTCCTTAGGCAGTCGGGATAGTTTCAATATGAAATTGAAGCCGGCTTGCATTTTCCAGTCCGTCCTGTTCTGGAAGGTGTTGTGTGACTTTTCTTTTTTCTAGACATTTCATTTTTTTTAATATATATTTACAATAAAATAAAAATAAAAAAAAATACAAATCTACTGAGCAGCTTGTCTGCTGTCCAGCTACACAGGGAATTCTGGAGCTACAGTTGTGGCCAAAATTATTCAACCCCCACTGAAATTGAGTGTTTTGGCCAGTTTGACATTGCTTTTGATCATTCAGTCATCTTGCTTACATTTACATTAAAGAGGCACTTGTAGGTCAGACAAATATAACATAACAGTTATAATGAAATAACCACAAATGTCTTTTCTGTGCTCACAGCATTATCAGTTTTATTCAACCCCCAAGTGACATTCAATCTTAGTACTTAGTACAGCATCCTTTTACAGTTATAACAGCTTTTAAACGTGAAGCATAGCTTGACACAAGTGTCTTGCAGCGATCTACGGGTATCTTCGCCCATTCTTCATGGGCAAAGGCCTCCAGTTCAGTCACATTCTTAGGCTTGCGCACTGCAACTGCTTTCTTTAAGTCCCACCAGAGGTTCTCAATCGGATTTAAGTCTGGTGACTGCGATGGCCACTCCAAAATGTTCCAGCCTTTCCTCTGCAACCATGCTCTAGTGGACTTGGAGGTATGCTTGGGATCATTGTCCTGTTGAAAGGTCCAACGTCTCCCAAGCCTCAGGTGTGTGACGGACTGCATCACGTTTCCATCCAATATCTCCTGGTACTGAAGAGAATTCATGGTACCTTGCACACGCTGAAGCTTCCCTGTACCTGCAGAAGCAAAACAGCCCCAAAGCATGATTGACCCTCCACCATGCTTCACAGTAGGCAAGGTGTTCTTTTCATCATAGGCCTTGTTCTTCCTCCTCCAAACATAGCGTTGATCCATGGGCCCAAACAGTTCTAATTTTGTTTCATCAGTCCACAGAACACTATCCCACAACTTTTGTGGTTTGTCCACATGGCTTTTGGCATACTGCAGTCGACTCTTCTTATTCTTTGGAGACAGCAAGGGGGTACGCCTGGGAGTTCTGGCACGGAGGCCTTCATTACGCAGTGTGCGTCTTATTGTCTGGGCTGAAACTTCTGTACCCACATCTGACAAATCTTTTCTCAGTTCCTCAGCAGTCACACGGGGACTTCTCTCCACTCTACGCTTCAGGTAGCGCACAGCAGTCGAAGTCAGCATCTTCTTTCTGCCACGACCAGGTAGCGTTTCAACAGTGCCCTTTGCCTTGAATTTGCGAATGATGCTTCCTAAGGTGTCTCTTGGTATGTTTAACATCTTTGCAATCTTCTTATAGCCATTGCCCTTCCTGTGAAGAGAAATCACCTCTTCTCTTGTCTTCCTGGACCATTCTCTTGCCTTCACCATGTTTGTAACCACACCAGTAAATGTCTAGAAGGAGCTGAGTATCACAGTCATTTTAAAGCTGCCTAATTGGTGCTTATTATGCTTGATTGCTGCTCGGTGACATCCACAGGTGTTTTCAATACCTGATGGAAAGCACCTGTATGAACCTCTGTTCTTCAGAGTGGTAGTCTTTAAGGGGTTGAATAATTGTGGCAATGAAGAAACCACATAAGAACCATTTACTACTGTATTACATAAACAATTGATGTCATTTTAGTTGCATTTGGGTAGTTACAACGTCCTTGTAGGATTTGATTCTGAATACAATTCCAAATGTACACTATAGTCCCTAAACCCCTTTACAGCATTGGGGGTTGAATAATTTTGGCCACAACTGTATACAAGGGCACAGGGGCGGACTGACAACTCATGGGGCCCCTGGGCAATAGGGGATCATGAAGCCCCTGTGTCCTTGCCCAAACTCAAAAAAGCCTATGAAAAAGGTACCAGGGGCATCTCATGGGGCCCCCTACTGACCCTGGGCCCTCGGGCAGTGCCCGAGTATACAAATGGTCAGTCCGCCCCTGCAAGGGCACCTAAATCACCCACATTATTATGTATATGCTGTAGATTAAGTTCAATCATAATAAAGTTTCAGCTGCATAAGGAGGAAAGACGATCTTATTTTAGAAAAGGATTCTTTATAGGAAGAGCAGTGAAGCACATTGGCTAAATGGTTAGCACTTCCGCCTGGCAGTACTAAGGTCATTGGTTCAAATCCCAACCATGCACCACCTGCCTGGAGTTTGCATGTTCTCCCTGTGCCTGCGTGGGTTTCCTCCAGATACTCCCGTTCCTCCCACACACCAAAGACATGCTGGTAGGTGAATTGGATCCTGTCTGAATTGTCCCTAGTATGTGTATATAAGTTAGGGACTCTTAGACTGTACACCCCTTGAGGGTTAGGGACTGATGTGAATATACAACAATTATATATATGTAAGTTGATGGTGCCATATAAGTACCTGAGATAAATAAATAAGGTGGTGTACAGGCAGGGGTTCTTTACAGTAAAGGTGTGGGTATCAAGTTTGGGTGGAAGACAGTGCTAGAATGGTGCCGCTGGAGGCTGTGGAAGGTATAGAGCAGGGGTGTTAAACTGGCAGCCCTCCAGCTGTTGGAAAACAACAAGTCCCATCATGGCTCTGCCTTTGGGAGTCATGCTTGTAATGGTCAATCTTGCAATGCCTCATGGGACTTGTAGTTTGGCAACAGCTGGAGGGCCACCAGTTTGACACCTGTGGTATAGAGGGAATCCCAATTCTAGGTAGTAGGTAATGGACTCCATTGAGGTCTAGGTTTGCTACCTTTCTGTTAACAACAATGGAGTGCCGTGGTAGTTCATTGAGTCTTTCTGTTAGTATATCTGCTTGCTCGTACAACCCATACAGGCAAGCAGATGTACTGACAGCTCTGCAGGTGACCTGCATGTCATCTGCTGATCGCTGGTGCAATGGTTTACAGGCTTTTGCAACAAAAAATAATAAATGCACATTTTTTTTTACCTGCAAAAAATGTGTATGTATTATTTTTTGTATAAAGGTGAACTTATACTTTAAATATCCACTATATTGCCAAAAGTATTGGTCGGCCTGCCTTTACACGCGCATGAACTTTACTGACATCCCAGTCTTAGACCGTAGGGTTCAATATTGAGTTGGCCCCGCCCTTTGCAGCTATAACAGCTTCAACTCTTCTTCACAAGGTTTAGGAGGGTGTCTATCGGAAGGTTGGACCATTCTTCCAGAAGCGCATTTGTGAGATCAGACACTGATGTTGGACGAGAAGGCCTGGCTCACAGTCTCCACTCTAACTGATCTCAGGTGTTCTATCGGGTTGAGGTCAGGACTCAGTCAAGTTCCTCCACCCCAAACTCGCTCATCCATGTCTTTATGGACCTTGCTTTGTGCACTGGTGTCAGTCATGTTGGAACAGGAAGGGGCCATCCCCAAACTATTCCCACAAAGTTGGGAGCATGAAATTGTCCAACATGTCTTGGTATGCTGACGTCTTAAGAGTTCCCTTCACTGGAACTATGGGGCCAAGCCCAACCCCTGAAAAAAAAATCCACACCATAATCCCCCTCCACCAAACTTTACACTTGGCACAATGCAGTCAGGCAAGTACCATTCTCCTGGCAACCACCAAACCCAGACACGTCCATCGGATTGCCAGACAGAGAAGTGTGATTGGTCACTCCAGAGAACACGTCTCCACTGCTCTAGAGTCCAGTGGCGGTGTGCTTTACACCACTGCATCTGACACTTTGCATTGCACTTGGTGATGTAAGACTTGGATGCAGCTGCTCGGCCATGGAAACCCATTCCATGAAGCTCTCTACACACTGTTGTTGTGCTAATCTGAAGGCCACATGAAGTTTGGAGGTCTTTAGCTATTGACTCTGCAGACAGTTGGTGACTTCTGAGCACTGTGCGCTTCAGCATGCACTGACCCCGCTCTGTCATTTTACGTGGCCTACCACTTGGTGGCTGAGTTGCTGTTGTTCCCAGTTGCTTCCACTTTGTTATAATCCCACTAACAGTTGGCCGTGGAATATTTAGTAGCCAGGAAATGTCACGGATGGACTTATTGCACAGGTGGCAACCTATCACGGGACCACGCCTGGAGTCACTGAGCTCCTGACAGCGACCCATTCTTTCACAAATGTTTGTAGAAGCAGTCTGCATGCCTAGGTGCTTGATTGTATACACCTGTGGCCATGGAGTTGATTGGAACACCTGAATGCAATGATTTGGAGGGCGGGCCCAATACTTTGGCAATAGAATGTGTTTGATCAGCAGCTTTGCAGTGTGCCAGCATTGTAGAGCAAAGGCAGCCAACACCAGTATACTGCAGAGCAGCTGATTTAATATATTTAACCCTCTCAGAGGTTAACCATTGTACAAGAAATACAGCCCTGAAGAAGGGGAAATAAATCCCCTGAAACACATTGACTTCACTTACTTTTATCTTCAATAGACAACTACAAAAATCATTACGTGAGACATCTTTCTGGACACCGGGTGCTCCTCTTCAATCATTTACAGTAAAGCTGGCAGAGTTATGTAATAGAAGGGGGTACCATTGGGACATAGTTGTCACTCTATAACAGGAAGTGTCTGAACAAGGACCTTCATGGCAGGATCAGCAGGGATTATTTGAAAGTAATCCCAATCTCTAAAATGTGTGTGTGTATGTGTGTGTGTGTGTGTGGGGTGGGGTCTTTCTTTTTGACGGACATCACATCCAGTACATTGCTAGGCTACTGAGAAGTATTTTTTAAGACTTGGTTCAAACCTACTGGTGGAACGAAGTGCTGGCACGTTTTTCATGCACTCGTGTGCACCATATGTAGGACTGCCTATTTATTTCAATGGAATGCCCTATGCACAAGATATGTGAAAAAAAAATTTCAAACTATTTTCCAAAAATAATCCGCACTGAATTGTATGGTGCTTTGGCAACATGCAGTTGGATGCAAATGAAAACCCGGCACATTTGCAGATGCATTGGGGTGCCATTAACAATTAAAAGACAGTGTGTTTCTCTGCATGTTGGGAAAGCCTTTATTTTCGTGTGCTTTTCCGACACGCGAAGATCTGAACCTTTCATTTGTATTGGTAGGCAGACAATATACAGGTAATACAGTTACACTGAGGGTTCTGTAGAGTATAGTTCCCGTACTCCTCACCTGCTGGATCACGGTTGTCCTGACGGAAACCAGTCATTCCCAAGATCAACAGCCATGCCTTCTATCAATAAAACTACAAACCTGCCTGTACCTGTGGCATCCATTTTTTTCTTTTAAAAGGTAAAAATTAACAATTTCCAAATGGAATCACTTAACAAATGTGAACTCCAGGGACTAAAATGAGGGGCCCCTGTAAGGGAAAAGGGAGTGAACAAGATACAAAAAAGGAGAGAGGGGACCATGTATACATTCAAAAGAGTGGTTAGGGAGGAATTGTACCCTGTTAATGTCATGTCAAAATTAATTCCCAATATTTGAAAATATGCAACTTTCTTTAAAATAATTTCTGGTAATCCTTCCATGAAGGTCTTTGTTTATGCACTTTCTGCAATGGGATGACAATGCTCTATTTCCATCTCCCAATTGTGCTCTCATGTTGTCAGTTTTTCCAATGAGATTTTTATTTGTGACTACAAGTGCCACTTTCAACTCACAATATGGAGGAGGTACAGCACTATATTTCGTCTGTATCCAGACTTTAAACCAGTGGTTCTGGAAGGATATTTAGATAAATACCTCTATATTTAGGCTTATCTGGACTATAAACCAGAGATTCCGGATGGACAGTTGCATAAATTATTATTATTATTATACAAGATTTCTATAGCGCCAACAGTTTGCTCAGCGCTTTACAATATAACGGGAGACAATGCAACAATACATACAGTTCAATACGAGAGGGTTAAAAGGGCCCTGCTCCTTGGAGCTTACAATCTAAGAGGGAGTGGCTGGTGGTACAAAAGGTAGTAACTGTGGGGGATGGACTGGTAGGAGGAGTAGAAGATTCCAGTATTAGCTGAGGGCAGGGTAGGCTTCCCTGAAGAGATAGGTTTTCAGAGATCACCTAAAAGTGGGCAGAGTAGGAGATAGTCTGATAAATTGGGGTAGAGAGTTCCAGAGGATGGGGGAAGCTCTGGAGAAGTCCTGGAGATGAGCATGGGAGGAGGAGACAAGGGAGCTAGAGAGCAGGAGGTCGTGCGAGGAGCGGAGAGGACAGTTTGGGTGATATTTGGAGACAAGATCGGTGGTGTAATTTGGGGCAGAGTTATAAATGGCTTTATATGTTATTGTTAATGTTTTGAATTTTATCCGTTGGGCAATGGGAAGCCAGTGGAGGGATAGGCAGAGGGGGGTGGGGGACACAGAATGGTTAGTAAGGTGGATGGGTCTGACAGCAGCATTCATGATAGACTGAAGAGGGGATAGCCTGCGATGAGATAGGCCAATGAGGAGGGAGTTACAATAGTCAAGGCGAGATATAACAAGGGAGTGAATAAGTTGCTTAGTGGTTTCCGAGGTTAGGAACGGACGTATCTTGGAGATGTTGCGAAGGTGAAGTCTACAAGATTTGGACAGTGATTGGATTTGGTGCTGAAAGGACAGATGGGAGTCTAGGATTACACCTAGTACCCTGGCATGAGGGGAGGAACTGATGGTTGTGTTATTGATTTTGATTGAGAAGTCAGAAGAGGGAGCACGGGTTGGCGGGAATACTAAGAGCTCAGTTTTGGAAAGATTGAGTTTGAGAAAGTGGACTGACATCCATGCCGATACGTCGCTTAGTAGGTTAGTAATGCAAGAGGAGACTGAAGGGGTGAGGTGAGGGGTAGAAAGATAGATTTGTGTGTCATCAGCATAGAGATGGTACTTAAAGCCATGGGAGTTTATCAAGTGACCAAGGGAGGAGGTGTAGATGGAGAAGAGTAGGGGTCCAAGGACAGAACCTTGAGGGACCCCTACAGAAAGAGGGAGTAGAGAGGAGTTGCCAGAGTTATAGGTAATGCCGAAGGAGCGCTGTGATAGGTAGGAGGAGAACCAGGAGAGAGCAGAGTCTTGGAGGCCAAGAGAGTGGAGTTTTTTGAGGAGGAGGGGATGGTCAACAGTATCAAAAGCCGCAGAGAGGTCGAGTAGTAAGAGTACGGAGTAGTGGCCATTGGTTTTAGCAGTTAGTAGATCATTAGTGAGTTTTAGTAGGGCAGTTTCAGTGGAGTGGAGTGAGCGGAAGCCAGACTGTAAAGGGTCAAGAAGGTTGTTGTCGGTGAGGTGGGAGCTCAGGTGATTGTAGACTAAGCGTTCTAAGAGTTTAGAGGTAAAAGGGAGCAGGGAGATGGGTCTTAAGTTGTTCATGTTGGTGGGGTCCAGGGAGGGTTTTTTAAGTAAGGGAGTGATGTGTGCATGCTTTGGAGTGGAGGAGAAGGCACCGTTAGAGGGGGAGAGATTGAAGATGTGAGTGAGGGAGCATAGGATGGAAGAAGAGGGTGACCGTAGTAGTTGTGAGGGGACAGGATCCAGGGGGCAGGTAGTGAGATGGGCTTCTGAGAAAACCTTAGTGACCTCTTCGGTAGTAGCAAGGTCAAAAGAGGAAAGTGTTGAGGGATGTTTATTATAAGGTATGCTAAGTGGGATGGATGTCTGTGCAGTGGTGATGTCCCTACGAATTGCATCAATCTTGTTTTTGAAATGATTTGCAAACTCGTAAGCAGTGAGTGGTGTAGAGGTGGAGAAAGCAGAGAGTTGAAAGTAGAGAAGAGACAACGAGGACTGGATGACAAGCTATTGATGAGAGTGACAAAGTTGGTTTGTTTGGCAGCATGGAGGGAGGAATTGTATGTTAAGAAAGCAGATTTATATATGGTGAAAGCGTGGTGAGATTTGGTTTTACGCCACAATCGCTCCTGCGCATGACTATGTCGCTTAAGATTTCTGGTGTCGTCATCGTCAGGCTGTATCTGAGGCATAAACCAGAGGTTCTGGATGCACATTGGGGTAAATGGCTCCATATGTAGGATGTATCTGGGCTATTAACCAGAGGCTGTAAATGGAAAGTTGGATAAAAGGTTCTATAATTAGGATATATCTGGGCTATAAGCCACTGGGTCTGGATGGAGGTCTGGATCATCAGTTGGATAAATGGTTATATATTTAGGGTTATCTAGGCAATAAACCAGAGACTCTGGATGGACAGTTAGATAAATGGCTCTAACTGTAGGTTGTATCTGGACTATAAGCCAGGGAATCTGGATGGACAGTAGGATAAATGGATCTAAATGTCGGTCGTATCTGGATTTTAAGCCAGAGACACTGAATGGACAGTTGGATAATTGACTCTGTACTGTTTATAGGCTGTATCTGGACTATAAACCAGAGGCCTTGGATGTACAGTTGGAAAAATGGTTCTATATTTAGAAATTATCTGGACTATAAAACAGAGGCACTGGATGGACAGTTGGATAATTGGCTCTATATATAGGCTATTTCTGGGCTGTAAACTAATGGCTCTGGGTGGACAATTGGATGAATGGTTCTATACAAAGGCTGTATCTGGCATATAAACCAGAGGCTCTAGATGGATAGCTGTATAAATTGCTCTGGATGTACCAAGCAAATCTCTTCAAAGTGAGGGACATTGTCTCTTCTGCTATGTACAGCACGGTGCTGAAGTCCTCATTACTTTTACCAGATAATATCCAGGTTTGTAAAGGCATTTGGTAGGCAGAAATTGACTTTTTTTTACCTTTGTGATTATTGAGGAATACAGTATAGTTCACTAAATCATATTATGCCCGGAGCTCAGCTTTAAGCAATTGCTAAGGCTACGTTCACACTAGCGTTGTGTGCAGGCGGCAGAGAGGCATTTGGGAAGCGATGTTACCCCTTCCCAAATACCTCTGACAGTTCTGCACATTGCAGCACATGGTGCTGTTCTAACGGGAGCGTTAGCGTCGCGGCAAAACGGACGCCTCTGGTCGAGTCAGGAGGCGCCGAAGCCTCCTATTCTAGTCTATGGTGCCGCTCCGCAAACACCCGGCCGGCATTTGCGGCGCGGTTGCGGGGCGTTTACGGAGCTGTGACACCATTAAAAAATGCTCCGCAAACGCTGGACCAACGCTTGCCAAACGCTATAGGGGCGGTAAAACAGTCAAGTGTCAACGAGCCCTAACTCTCTAACTTTCGAGACAAAGTCAGTATTTATGTAATAGGACATTTCAGGTGTTTTTGAGCACTGTAGAAGACAATTAAAACTATACACAGCCACCTCTGGGTGCTTGCTTTGCCACCCTACTGACTTTTTATATTATTAACTACAGGTATAAAGGGGACACTATAACACAATCTGGCTTTTCCAACCAACAAAAAAGCTTGCCAAAAAAGTTCTCTTTTTTCCTAAATCAAAGAATAAAATATGATGATGTCAATGAAGGTTCTCATTAAGCCCTGGTTCACATATGTACGGGCTGCGATTTGCAGGGGCATGAGAGCCCATTCATTTTAATAGACTCCCGTGTCCCTGGAACACGCAGGGAAGGCAGAGCCACCACCCACACAGATCTGAATCAAGCCTTACTCAGGTCATGGTATTTCTAGCAGTAGTTAGTCATGTGATGATGATATTCAATATACCGCATTCAGCAGGTGATAGGTGACACCACAGCTTGGTGAACCAGACTCCAAAAATTATTTTGTGTATAATGGAACTGCTGGAAATTTTAGTTCCTCGCTATGCTCTTTAACCCCATCTGCTGTCTGTAGATTGACGCTCTCAGGCATTGGTCGTCAAGCCATAGATGTTAATATACATATGTTCTACTTTGCAATCAAGGAGCAGGCACTGACAGCTCCAGTTCTCAGACTAATTTCTCTTGCATTTACCATTCGATTTCGGAATGAATGTAATTCCTGAATGAAAACCACATACACTGCCTAAAAATTTGTTCATTCAAGAAAAATGTCCATTTCTGCACCACTGAATTATTTTGTCACTGTGCTTGAAGATGAACATTGTTTTGACCCCACTACAGATGAGAAAATTGAACAAACATTCTTAAAATGGAAATTTTCAAATTAATAATCTATACGTGTATTGACAGCATTACAATCAAGAAGCAGCCAGTGGGGACCCCATTTACATGACACCATACCGGACCAAGAGTAGATGAATGATGTGTATGTGTCATCCATAGTAAGTATAGTAATATTCCCCCATAGTAAGCATAGTAATTAATCCCCCATATAGTAATTCATCCCCCATAGTAATTCATCCCCCATATAGTAATTCATCCCCCATAGTAATTCATCCCCCATATAGTAATTCATCCCCCATAGTAATTCATCCCCCATATAGTAATTCATCCCCCATAGTAATTCATCCCCCATAGTAATTCATCCCCCATATAGTAATTCATCCCCCACAGTAATTCATCCCCCATATAGTAATTCATCCCCCATAGTAATTCATCCCCCATATAGTAATTCATCCCCCATATAGTAATTCATCCCCCATAGTAATTCATCCCCCATATAGTAATTCATCCCCCATAGTAATTCATCCCCCATATAGTAATTCATCCCCAATAGTAATTCATCCCCCATAGTAATTCATCCCCCATATAGTAATTCATCCCCCATAGTAATTCATCCCCCATAGTAATTCATCCCCCATAGTAATCCATCCCCCATAGTAATCCATCCCCCATATAGTAATTCATCCCCCATATAGTAATTCATCCCCCATAGTAATTCATCCCCCATATAGTAATTCATCCCCCATAGTAATTCATCCCCCATAGTAATTCATCCCCCATATAGTAATTCATCCCCCCTACAGTAATTCATCCCCCCTATAGTAATTCATTCCCCATAGTAAGTCCCCAAGTCCCCCCTGTGTCAATTCACTTACCTTTGCTCCGCGCGTTCCTCTCGCCGTGTTCCCGCGCCGTTCCGGTCTTCAGGGCGGACTGTGAGAGGAGCCTCGCTCCCCTCACGTTCCTCACGCTGCCCCGCCTACACACATTCTGACAGCCGATGTTTGCCACGCTCCGCGGGCCGGATTAAAAAGGTCCGCCGGGCCGTATACGGCCCGCGGGCCGTAGTTTGCCCATTGCTGGTCTAAACAGACCCCTGAAGTCTCACTTTTGAGGACTGAAATTCCCCAGTCCCTTTCTCTGAAACCTCAGCTGCACTGGACAGTGAATGAATGGGAAGTGCTCTCTGATAAACACAGTTTACTATGCTTCAGTTATGAATGAACACAGAGAGTGATCAGAGCTGATCACTCATCATGTTTATTTAGAAAAGGAAGGGGCTGGTGAATTACATATTTACCGGCCCCTTTCCTGCTCTCCATCCTGAAACGATTAACCGCAGCAGCCAGCGGGAGAGGAGGGGAAGCTGGCAGGGCTGGGGTGGGGGGGAGGGGAGGGAGAACCAGTGGGGCACACAGGGGAGCCTGGGCAATACAAAGAATGGGGGCACCATATATGGTACTAATACCCCCTATTTTCCTCTTGTGGCAGCTGAATGCTGATGGGAGGGAGAGGAGGAGAAGTCTACTTTCAGCTGCTGCAGGAGGAAAATAGAGCTTGATTCCAGTAAATGTCACCCCTGCTGTCCAGTTTCCAGGGGTCGGCAAGGAGGTATTGTTGTCTGCCCATCACTGGCCCGTGATCGATGAGTAGAATGGGATTGACAGGTTGCTGAACCCCGGATTACGGTGTGCCCATGCCCTACTCATAGTTTGCAATCTGGAGCCGCAGTTGCAGATCGCAAAGCAATGGCTTCAAAACACACCATTCATTCTAAATGCTAGCCCAAATGAAGTGCATTTTGCCAGGATTACCATACAACAGAATCTTGCTGCAATCGCGGTAAAACGCGCCTGAAGCCTGTTGCCAAAGAGGAGCAGGAACTTCTTATGGGTGACAAACACGCATTGGCTGCCCTAAGCGTGACACATGGAATCGTGTGAGAATTGCACTTTGAAAATCGCACGGGGGAATGTTTGTTGCCACTAGGCAAAGTATGAATGGAGCCTCAATTAGACGATTCCTTACTAGTTGTCATTGCAGATGGGATCAGAAGACATCATTTTTATAGGATATCCTGTGTTTTTTTCTGTTTGTGGGTTGGATGCCAAAAAAAAACATCCGATGACCTTCAAGCGACTGTATAAAATACACCTCGACTTTAGCGGTAATTCTCTGTAGCAGAACTTCATGTTAGAGCCTTTCACAAACTGCCTACAGTCCAAAGCTTCTCCAGGCAGATAATAACACCGCACAGGACCTGCTCCTCACAGGCATTTGATACAAATAATGCTGAATATCCTTTTTCTTTATCAACAGCAACTTGAGGAACCAGGCAATTCTTGTTCCAAACTGTTTTGGAGTAGCTGTATGACATCTGATGATGAGGAGGATTTAGACAGGGTGACACATAGCAGATCGCTGTGCTGACAAGGCCTGGGGGGTAATGCATAAGCAATAGCAAGACAGGAGGAGGGAAAAAAAAAAAACCTACAGTATATTTTTCATAAAGCTCTGCTCTTGGAATTGAGTTTGATGACTATATAACTCATTGTACAGCCCTGTTTATCATGGCATTTTAACATTTTCAAATGGGAAGTGGTAAGTGAGAGACTACAAAAGGCATTGAAGAGAATGGAAGATAATAATATGTATTGTTAAACAAAAACCTGTCCTTGGCGGTATAACGCTCCGCACCGCACACCCTTATGATTTGATCAATTAAATATGCTAGAATTAAACTGAAGCCGACTGTCAGGGGTGCGTGTAACAAATCTACTCGTTATGGAGTGTAATTATACAACGGCTGGAGCAGATCGGAGAGCCAAGGTGCCGCTCTTATTCGGGAGGGGAGATTGGATGGTATTTCAGTGAGGTTTTATGTCACATCTATTTGGCGACATTGCGAAAACAGGGGTTGAGTTCGCCCGCCTTTTGTAAGAGCGCAGTATTGTCGTTAAAGAGCGTACTTGATAATTAGCAGCAAGGATGAGACCTCAGAGGTGGCTAATTTTGATTCCAGAGCAAAATATACAGTACTGCGTTCCAACAAGATATAACTTATATATAACCATTTAGATATAACCATTGGGCACGCTACGTACAGAAAAAGACAATAAATACGATCTGATTTACAGTTATAATAATAGTATATAGTTCTAATAAATATAGTAATAGTTCTAATATGTATTATATTTATAATGTAATAATGTCAATATAAAGGTTTATCATATATATGTACAGAGCATCCAGAAAGTAATAACAGCGCTTAACTTTTGACACATTTTGCTATGTTACAGCCTTATTCCAAAATGGATTAAATTCGTTTTTTTCCTCAACATTCTACAAACAATACCCCATAATGACAATGTGAAAGAAGTTCATTTTGAAATCTTTGCAATTTATTAAAAATAAAAAACAAATAAAACCACATGTACATAAGTATTCACAGCCTTTGCCATGACACTCAAAATTGAGCTCTGGTGCATCCTGTTCCCACTGATCATCCTTGAGATGTTTCCACAACTTGATTGGAGTTCACCTGTGGGAAATTCAGTTGATTGGACAGGATTAGGAAAGGCATAAACCTGTCTATATAAGGTCCCACAGTTAACAGTGCATGTCAGAGCACAAACCAAGCCATGAAGTCCAAGGAATTGCCCGTAGACCTCAGAGACAGGATTGTATCAAGGCACAGATCTGGGGAAGGGTATAGAAATATTTATGCAGCATTGAAGGTCCCAATGAGCACAGTGGCCTCCATCATCCATAAATGGAAGAAGTTTGGCACCAGCAAGAATCTTCCTAGAGCTGCACACCCAGCCAAAATGAGCGATCGAGGGAGAAGGGCCTTAGCCAGGGAGGTAACCAAACACCCGATGGTCACTCTGAAAGAGTTCCAGCATTTCTCTGTGGAGAGAGGAGAACCTTCCAGAAGGACAACCATCTCTGCAGCACTCCACCAATCAGGCCTGTATGGTAGAGTGGCCAGACGGAAGATGCTCCTCAGTAAAAGGCAAATGGCAGCCCACCTGCAGTTTGCCAAAAGGCACCTGAGGGACTCTCAGACCAGCAGAAACAAAACTCTCTGGTCTGATGAAACAAAAATTTAACTCTGTGGCCTGAATGCCAAGCATCATGTCTAGAGGAAACCAGGAACCGCTCACCACCTGGCCAGTACCATCCCTACAGTGAAGTGTGGTGGTGGCAGCATCATGCTGTGGGGATGTTTTTCAGCGGTAGGGACTGGGAGACTAGTCAGGATAGAAGGAAAGATGAATGCAGCAATGTACAGAGACATACTTGATGTAAACCTGTTCCACAGTGCTCTGGACCTTAGACTGGGGCGACGGTTTATATTTCAACAGGTCAACGACCCTAGGCACACAGCCCACATAACAAAGGAGTGGCTACGGGCCAACTCTGTGAATGTCCTGGAGTGGCCCAGTCAGAGCCCAGACTTGAACCCGATTGAACATTTCTGGAGAGATCTGAAAATGGCTGTGCACCGATGCTCCCCATCCAACCTGATGGAGCTTGAGAGGTACTGCAAAGAAGAATGGGAGAAATTGCCCAAAAATAGGTGTGCCAAGCTTGTAGCATCATACTCCAAACAACTTGAGGCTGTAATTGATACTAAAGGGGCTTCAGCAAAGTATTTAGCAAAGGCTGGGAATACTTATGTACATGTGGTTTTTTTCGTTTTTTATTTTTAATAAATTGCAAAGATTTCAAAACGAACTTCTTTCACATTGTCATTATGGGGTATTGTTTGTAGAATGTTGAGGAAAAAAATTAATTTAACCCATTTTGGAATAAGGCTGTAACAACACAAAATGTGGCAAAAGTTAAGCGCTGTGAATGCTTTTTGGATGTAATATATATATATATATATATATATATATATATATATAACATTCATTTTCAGATTTTGTATATAGAGGTTTAGAATATATATATTTAAACTACATCAAATCTTTTTTTCTAGTTTTGGATACAGTAGGGAGGAATTAAAAACCCCATCAAGTTATTTTTTCTGTTCAATGTTTTTTATTGATGGGTTTATAATGTCATTACAGCAGCCTTTCTCATCCTTTTTAACATGGAGGAACCCTTTAAATAACTTTCCATGGATAGGGAACCCCCACTAAAAATTAATATATCAAACGTTCACAGCACATTAGTGTGATGGTCTATTAGAAGAATGCTTCTTTCATTTGTAGGTATTGGGAAGACTCTCCCCCTTACAGATAGCTAAAAAAATTGTTGCCTACTACTCAAGGAACCTCTGGAGGAACCCTTGGGTTCCACAGAAACCTGGTCAAGAAAGCCTGCATTAGAGTATAGGAAGTCATAGCAATTATGGTAAATTGGATATTATACATCACAAGGTTTCTCAACCAAGGTTCCATGGTACCCTAGAGTTCCTCCATAGGTGGCTATGGTTTCCTTGAGCAATGAGATATTTCTGCATCTCAGATAAGTTCCCACTGACACCATTGATCTTTTTAGCTATCTGTAAGGGGGTAATTCTTTGCAATGACCGAAAGTGTGTAGAGCATTTTTCCCACTGACCATCACACTAATGTATCATGAATTTAGATATAGTCATGTTTCTCCCTAGAATCTGAAAGTTATTTCAAGGGTTCCTCCATGTTGAAAAGGTTGAGAAAGGCTGGTATATTGCCAAGAGATGAAGACATGCAAGTTGTGTAAGTAACATAAAAACATAAGTGCATAGCTTTTCCCAGAAGTGGTTGAGTTTGACAAACAGAGGCTCCTTTTAGTACTCAAATGTGAAGTGCCTGCGTACAGGAATGGCAATATGGTAGGGTGTAGGGTTGTTTCCAGCTCTGCCTGCTGCCCTGGAAATAGGTTACTTAGCATAAGGCCATATAGCAAGGGCCATATTAAGGGAGATTATGGTTGACGTGAGCAACAGGTTAAAATTTAGTCAAAGTGGAAAAAAGAAGAAACAAGAGAAGAAAACAAGATCTAGGTTGGCATGGTACTGGAAGGGGTATAAGGATAAGGAGTGGGGAGGAGACCAGGAAGTGAATCCTTGTCATCAATCATTACCATAAGGTCCAGTCACAGGGATAATCCACTTCAAGGAGCCAATAGAACATTACATTTTTTATTCACTGTCTGTGTCCCATGGGGAAAAATTATCTTCACTTTCTGTCCTGTAGACAAAACAGGATGGAAAAGGAAATCTCTCTAAAATAAGATAAATCCTTTCTTTCAGATTTCACTGGAAAAAGTGTCCCCATTAGAAGATCACCAGAGGATGAATCAACCTAGAGGGGCACAGAAAGGAATAAAAACTTTCGATTTCAGAGAGAAAAGCATAAGGTCTGGAGTTGGTTATATTAAAAGTTGGTATTTTATTTTAAAAAAAGTTGTTTGGAGAATTAAAAATCATCTTAAATCAGTGCTTAAAGAGACTGAAAGTAAAGTGTTCTAGACATGCAAAGCTGGGAAAACTCTGAGGGTAAAATATAATACTGCGGTTAAATTCATCTTCTAATTAAATGTTATGATATTCTATCACCCATGGGAAATATGTTATTACATAGCATTGTCTGTAGACCTTGGGTTTGTTTGTTGAGATCATATTCTGGATATACAGTACATTTTAACTTTTATTCAAGGTCTTTAAATGTAACAGTTTCCTGATCCTCTGTCACCTATACCATGTAAACATTGTTTTCCAATGCTTGTTATTTCATCGCCTTACCGCAACTTGACTATTTTGAACCTCACCTATTTTATTTCTAATAAAAAAATTTTAATGATTTTACAAAATAAAATTCTTTAAAAGAAAATAACACCTGCTTCAGTAAGTGGTGTGGTTGCAAAAAAAAACATTTTCCATTAAAGAATTATTTTTTCACAAAAATTAAAATGTTTGTAAAAAATAAAAGTAGGTCATATAACAATTGGTTAACCACCTTATCTCAACCACCTTTGTGAGATAACATGACAGTCTGCTTGCCCAACTCTCATCTGAGAGTCCAATCTCTTATTCCTTTAGCACACACACTTCATGATCTTTTTGAAAGTCAGGTGTTCTCTTGTCATTAGAGGAACCTATGTTGTCTCTTGGTAGCCAGTCTGCCTTATCTCATTGGTCTTTCTTACTGAAATAGTATTTTGTCATGTTACAACCAGGAACGTAAATGTATTTTATTGGGATTTGATGTGATAGACCAACACAAAGTGGCACATAATTGTGAAATGGAAGGAAAATGATAAATGTTTTTCAACATTTTTTACAAATAAATAAGTGAAAAGTGTGGCCTGTATTTGTATTCAGCCACCCAGAGTCAATACTTTGTAGGACCACCTTTCTCTGCAATTCCAGCTGCAAGTCTTTTTGGGGATGTCTCTACCAGCTTTGCACATCTAGAGAGGGACATTTCTGCCCATTTTTCTTTGCAAAATAACTCAAGCTCTGTCAGATTGGATGGAGAGCGTCTGTGAACAGCAATTTTCAAGTCTTGCCACAGATTCTCAATTGGATTTAGGTCTGGACTTTGACTGGGCCATTCTAACACTTGAATATGCTTTGATCTAAATAATTCCATTGTAACTCTGGCTGGATGTTTAGGGTTGATGTCCTGCTGGAAGGTGAACCTCAGCCACAGTCTCAAGTCTTTTGTAGACTCTAACAGGTTTTCTTCTAAGATTGCCCTGTATTTGGCTCCATCCATCTTCCCATCAACTCTGACTAATTTCCCTGTCCCTGCTGAAGAAAAGCATCCCCTCAACATGATGCGGCCACCACCATGTTTCACGGTGGGGATGTTGTTTTCAGGGTGATGTGCAGTGTTAGTTTTCCGCTACACATAGCGGTTTGCTTTTAGGTAAAAAAGTACAATTCTGGTCTCATCTGACCAGAGCCCCTTCTTCCACATGTTTGCTGTGTCCCCCACATGGCTTCTCGCAAACTGCAAAAGAGACATCTTATGGCTTTCTTTCAACAATGGCTTTCTTCTTCCCACTCTTCCATAAAGACCAGATTTGTGGAGTGAACGACTAATAGTTGTCCTGTGGACAGATTCTCCCACCTGAGCTGTGGATCTCTGCAGTTCCTCCAGAGTTAACATGAGCCTCTTGGCTGCTTCTCTGATTAAAACTCTCCTTGCCCGGCCTGTCAGTTTAGGTGGACGGCCATGTTTGCAGTTGTGCCATACACTTTCCATTTTCGGATGATGGATTGAACAGTGCTCCGTGAGATGTTCAAAGCTTGGGATATTTTTTTATAACCTAAACCTGCTTTTAAACTTCTCTGCAACTTTATCCCTGACCTGTCTCGTGTGTTCCTTGGCCTTCATGATGCTGTTTGTTCGCTAATGTTCTCTAACAAACCTCTGCGGGCTTCAAAGAACAGCTGTATTTATTCTGAGATTAAATTACACACAGGTGGACTCTATTTACTAATTAGGTGACTTCTGAAGGCAATTGACTCCAATAGATTTTAGTTAGGGTATCAGAATAAAGGGGGGCTGACTACAAATGCACACCACCATTTTCAGATATTTGTAAAAAAAAAGTTTGAAAACCATTTATCATTTTCTTTCATGATTATGTGCCACTTTGTGTTGGTCTATCACATAAAACCCCAATAAAACACATTTATGTTTTTGATTGTAACATGACTAAATGTGGAAAATATCAAGGGGTATGAATACTTTTTCAAGACACTGTAGATATGTAGTTTTTTGAACTACTTGGAAATAATACCTT
This sequence comes from Staurois parvus, assembly GCF_062004578.1. NCBI lineage: Eukaryota > Metazoa > Chordata > Amphibia > Anura > Ranidae > Staurois > Staurois parvus. The sequence goes on from NW_028318493.1 coordinate 4,582,606, forward strand.
GAAAACAATATATTGTAAATACAGAGCCTGATCAGGTTCAGAGAAGAATGGTGGGTACTCAGAAATGATTCAAAGCCAAGAGATACAAAATAAGCACTAAACCAAATGCAAAGTTGCTTTGAATTGTTTGTAATATGACCACATAAAACAGCCTGCACATTGTAGCAGTAGCTCCCTGACAGACTCGCTAGTTTGTCCCACGTTCTCTTACTAATTTGGTGTAGAAGCAGCCAGGCACACAGCAGCACAGACAGTCTCACAGCTCAGTGATCAGACCTAGGGTGACTTTATATGCTTTAATGCAAGTTGAACTTGGTTGGGGTGCAAGGAGCTGTGGGATACTCCAGAACATGTGCAAAAAATCAGAGGACACTTTCTGCTTTGTCTAAACGCCTTAGGATAGTCTCCTCTTGACAGACCCTAGGGAATGAGAAAATCTGGGACCCCAAGGTAAAGGAAAGGTCCCAAACCTGCAGCACTGGAGCAAATACTCAGAGGGATAGTAACAGCGAACAGTCTTTAGGATCCTACATTCAGGCCTATACTCACAATGTCCTCTGATATTTGGATACCTCTGTCCAATATCAGCCAGACACTTCTCCTTTGAATTTCCAGACCAGATCCTCAGTGGAATCCCTTGATTTGGCTCCAGCTATATTCAGAAAATAGCCCCCTTTGAGTTAGAACCACAATGAACATCTGCAACTTCAGCTATACAGCCCAGAAGAGCAGCAGTCCTTCAGGCTGGAGTGTCCTCCTGGACAAGAACGCTGCTGTTCCAGGTCCCAGACTATTTATGCACTCCTCAGCCACCTACTGGTCACCATCCCTCTCAGGGATTGGCTGAGACCACATAAATATTCAGACCAAGGGTCTGCCCCTTCCAACCCACTACATTCTAGAATCCACTAGAAGGCAGGTGAAAGCCATTGAGTCTGCAGATAGTGAAACCCAGAACAGCCAAAAATACTCACACTATACTTAAGTGATTACAGAGGAGCTAAAGAACTAGATTTACCTGAACCTTTCTAGCAACCTATTCTAGGAAGGTGCTACAACATTTTGGGTAATACACTAATACACTCCTCCTCCTTGGGGATTGAGCAAGAGCTTGAGTAGACTCAAAGAAACAGGTGGCCAGACAGATCTATATGAATCTAGTTCAATTTCCTTGTAGGATATGAGTGTCCCAATATTAGACACAGGAGACAAGATAACGACATTGCTAAAGAGCCGTCAGGTTAGACTGCAATCTTACAAGTAACGTTACAGAGTTACTTACCTGATGCAAAGGATAGCTGATACAGGGCAAGAAAGTGTTAAAGACCAACTTCCACCAAAAAGAAGATTTTTTTAGACTTTTATTATACAGTGAGGAAGGGTTAGAATGTGAGGTAAACTCAAATATTAGATAGCATTAGATGCAAACCAAATTTCATGAACTTGGATGATCTGAGTCAAGTCCAAATTTTAGTGTTGTTTTAACAGTTTAGATTTCAAAAAGTCTTCTGGGACAAAGGGACCAAGGACTACACTAGAGTCTGTTCCTGCCTATTATTGGCTTCTGCTGTTCTCTGGGCTCCATTAGCCTGAATGGCAGTCTCCCCAGGCCCCCATACTTTCTATGTATTCCTCAGCAGTGGGCCCTGATGTTTGTTTTTTTTTGGCTCAATTATCTCATTAGACAAGGAGTCAGGAGCTTCCCAAACCATTCTGTACAATTTGCATAATTTGTTGCTCTGTAACGTACACTTTTTTAGAGCCTGGTTCAGAAATTCCAAATTTAGTTCAGAGTTTTTAAAGTATATAGCCAAATTACAACTGTTCCCTCATCTCTGTTTAGAATCTGTGTCCAGTTTTTACTGCTCTCTGTGTCTCTGAGATATAATGTCACACTCTGGCATACTGGGTGTCATTGGAGCTGTAAGTGAACAGGCACTCACCCATACACATAATACAATATATAAGATTATTATTATATAGGATTTTTATAATGCCAACAGTTTGCGCAGTGCTTTACAAAATGAAGGTAGACAATATAGTTACAATACAGTTTGGTACAAGAGGAAACAGTGCCCGGCTTGTTAGAGCTTACAATCTAGGAGGAAGGGCTGAGTGATACAAAAGGTAATAGCTGTGGGGGGGATGAGTTGATGGAGGAAATAAAAGGCAGTTTACTAGTTTAGAAGCAGGGTAGACTTTTTTAAAGAGAAAGGTTATCAGGGATTATCTAAAGGTGGATAGATTAGGAGATAGCCGGACAGATTGGGTAGGGAGTTCCATAGGATGGGAGAAGCTCGGGAGGTGAGCATGGGAGGAGCTCACATGGGAACTAGAGAGCAGAAGGTCTTGGGAGGATCGAAGAGAGTGGTTTGGTTGATATTTTGAGACCAGGTTGGTGATGTAGCTGGGGGAAAAGATGTGGATGGCTTTGTAAGTTATTATTAGTATTTACATTACATTACATTGAGTTTATATAGCGCCAAAGGGTTTGCTCAGCGCTGTACAATAGAGGGGGGGACAATACATGAAACATTACAGCAACTACAAACAGCACACGAGGGGTTATAGGGCCCTACTCTTTCGAGCTTACAATCTAGGAGGGAGGGGGTAGTGGTACAGGAGGAAGTGGCTGTGGGGGATGGAGTGGTAGGAGGAATGAAGGAGAGCAGCAGTTAGGTGAGGGTGGGGTAGGCTTCCCTGAAGAGGTGGGTTTTCAGGGAGCGCCTGAAGGTGAGGAGGGAAGGTGACAGTCTGATGGGTTGGGGTAGTGAGTTCCAGAGGATGGGGGAGGACCTGGAGAAGTCTTGCAGACGTGCGTGTGAGGAGGAGACCAGGGAGCAAGATAGAAGGAGGTCCTGTGAAGAGCGAAGGGTACGGGTAGGGTGGTACTTGGGAATCAGGTTGGTGAGGTAGTTAGGGGCAGTGTTGTGAATGGCTTTGTAGGTCAGAGTGAGTAGTTTGAATTTGATGCGTTGGGCGATAGGGAGCCAGTGGAGGGAGAGGCAGAGGGGGGTGGCAGAGGTGGAGCGGGTGGTGAGGTGGATGAGTCTAGCCGCTGAGTTGAGGATGGTCTGAAGCGGGGAGAGCCTGCACTGGGGTAGGCCGGTGAGGAGGGAGTTGCAGTAGTCAAGGCGTGAGATAATCAGGGAGTGCACAAGTAGTTTAGTGGTGTCTGGGGTAAGGAAGGAGCGTATTTTGGCGATATTGCGGAGGTGGAGCCTGCATGTGTTTGTGAGTGATTTGACATGAGGTTGGAAGGAGAGGTTAGAGTCCAGAATGACTCCAAGGACTTTGGCTTGCGAGGCGGGATTGACGGTGGTGATGTTAGTAGTGATGGATAGGATGGGGGGGGGGGCGCGGGCAGGAGGGAAGACGAGAAGCTCGGTTTTGGAGAGGTTGAGTTTGAGGAAATGGAGCGACATCCAGTCAGAGATGTCGTTTAGGAGGTGAGTGATGCGGGCGGAGAAAGTGGAGGTGAGGTGAGGGGTGGAGAGGTAAATTTGAGTGTCATCAGCATAGAGATGGTAGTTGAAGCCGTGGGAGTGTATGAGTTTGCCAAGGGAGGAGGTGTAGATGGAGAAGAGAAGGGGTCCAAGGACAGAGCCCTGGGGGACCCCAACAGAGAGGGGGAGTGAGGGGGAGGTGGCACCATTGTAGGTGACACTGAAGGAGCGTCGGGATAGGTACGAGGAGAACCAGGAGAGAGCGGTGTCTCTGATGCCAAGGGAGAGTAGTTTATTAAGGAGGAGGGGGTGGTCAACTGTGTCGAAGGCCGCGGAGAGGTCCAGGAGGAGGAGGACAGAATAGTCGCCTTTGGCTTTGGCGGTTAGTAGGTCGTTGGTGATTTTGAGGAGGGCAGTTTCGGTGGAGTGTAGGGGACGGAAGCCGGACTGTAGTGGATCAAGGAGGTTGTTGTCAGTTAGGTGGGCGCTTAGGCGGTTGTAGACTAAGCGCTCCAGGAGTTTGGAAGTGAGTGGCAGCAGGGAGATGGGTCTGAGGTTGTTTGGGTCAGAGGGGTCCAGGGAGGGCTTTTTGAGTATGGGGGTGATGTGCGCATGCTTTAGGGGGGAGGGGAATACGCCGGTAGAGAGGGAGAGATTGAAGATGTGGGTGAGGGAGCAGATGAGGGAAGAGGGGGGTGACTGGAGGAGTCGAGAGGGGATAGGGTCCAGGGGGCAGGTAGTGAGGCGGGCTTCTGAGAAGACCCTGGTGACTTCCTCAGTGGTAGTAGGGCTGAAGGAGTGCAGAGCTGGTGGGGTTACGGTAAGCGGGGTCTTGGGTGTGGAGGGGGGCAGAGCGGTTGCGAGGTCAGAGGAGGGAAGAGATGAGGGGGAGATAGGGGGGGGGAGGCTAGGTGGGGAGGTAGATTGCGTGTTGACTATGTCCTGACGGATTGCATCAATTTTGTTGTGGAAATGAGTGGCAATTTCGTGGGCGGTGAGTGAGGTACTGAGTGGAGGAGGGGGGGGGGGAGCAGGGAGTTGAAGGTGGAAAAGAGACGGCGAGGGCAGGAGGAGAGGGTGTTGATCAGGTTTACGAAGTAAGCCTGCTTGGCGGCGTGGAGGGAGGAGGTGTAAGTGAGGAAGGCAGATTTGTAGAGGGAGAATGAACGGGGGGACCTGGTTTTGCGCCATAGTCTCTCTAGCGCGCGACTGCGACGTTTGAGGCATTTAGTGTGGTCGTTCTGCCAGGGTTGGAGCGGTCTGGGTTTGATGTAGCGTGTGGTTAGGGGTGCCAGAGAGTCTAGGGTAGCTGATAGTGAGTCGTTGTACGTGTTAGTGGCTAGGTCAGGACAAGACAGTGGAAGGATGCTGTCGTGTAAGCGGTCGGCAGCTGAGTGGAGGGGGGCCGGGTTCAGGTTGCGGAGGTTGCGGCTGGTGATGGTTTGGCGCTCTGGGGGGGGGGGAGTTAGGGGAAGGGGAGATGGAGAACGTGAGGAGGTGGTGGTCGGAGAGAGGGAAGGGGGTGTTAGAGAACTGGTTGAGGGTACAGAGGTGGGAGAAGACGAGGTCCAGGGTGTTCCCAATGATGTGGGTGGAGGATTGAGTGTGCTGTGTGAGCGCGAAGGAGGAGGTTAGGTGGAGGAGTTGGGAAGTAGCCAGGCTGTTGTCATTGATGGGGATATTGAAGTCCCCGAGGATGATGGTTGGTAGCTCAGAGGAGAGGAAGAAGGGAAGCCAGGCAGCAAAGTCATCCAGGAAGCGGGGTATGGATCCGGGCGGCCTGTAGATCACTGCGATCCTTAGGGGGATGGGGGTGAAGAGCCGGATACAGTGAGCCTCGAAGGAGGAGAAGGTTAGGGAGGGAGGATTAGGGAGGACCTGGAAGGTGCTCAGCGGTGATAGGAGCAGGCCGACCCCACCACCTTTGTGACCGCTCAGTCTTGGTGAATGGGACCAGACGAGACCTCCATAGGAGAGTGCCGCAGGGGAGGTGGAGTCAGTGGCCTGTACCCAGGTTTCGGTGATGGCTAGGAGGTTAAGGGAGCGGGAGATAAAGAGGTCATGGATGGCAGTAAGTTTGTTGCAGACCGAGCGGGCGTTCAGGAGTGCAACCGAGAGAGGGGGGATGGATGCGGGGAGAAGGGGCACAGATATGAGGTTGAGGGGGTTACGGCTAGAGATGAGCGAATTTCTCAAAAATTCGATTCGGCTGATTCGGCGAATTCCAGTGTGAAATTCGATTCGATGCGAATTTCTTCGCTACGAAGATGACTTATAAAAAGGGTTTCTAGGCTTCAGAGAGCCTTTAAATTAGTGCAGAACACTGTACCTTTAATTTAAATGCCCTTGGAGATGAGGAAAGAGAAGGAGAAGGAGAAGGAGAAGGATGAGAAGAAGGAGAAGGATGAGAAGAAGGAGAAGGAGAAGGATGAGAAGAAGGAGAAGGAGAAGGATGAGAAGAAGGAGAAGGAGAAGGATGAGAAGGAGAAGGATGAGAAGAAGGAGAAGGAGAAGGATGAGAAGAAGGAGAAGGATGAGGAGAAGAAGGATGAGAAGAAGGAGAAGGAGAAGGATGAGAAGAAGGAGAAGGATGAGAAGAAAGAGAAGGAGAAGGATGAGAAGAAGGAGAAGGATGAGAAGAAGGAGAAGGAGAAGGATGAGGAGAAGAAGGATGAGAAGAAGGAGAAGGATGAGAAGAAGGAGAAGGAGAAGGATGAGAAGAAGGAGAAGGATGAGAAGAAGGAGAAGGAGAAGGATGAGAAGAAGGAGAAGGATGAGAAGAAGGATGAGAAGAAGGAGAAGGATGAGAAGAAGGAGAAGGAGAAGGATGAGAAGAAGGAGAAGGATGAGAAGAAGGAGAAGGATGAGAAGAAGGATGAGAAGGATGAGAAGAAGGAGAAGGATGAGAAGGAGAAGGATGAGAAGAAGGAGAAGGAGAAGCAGAAGGAGAAGGATGAGAAGAAGGAAAAGGAGAAGGATGAGAAGATGGAGAAGGAGAAGGATGAGAAGAAGGAGAAGGAGAAGGATGAGAAGAAGGAGAAGGAGAAGGATGAGAAGAAGGAGAAGGAGAAGGATGAGAAGAAGGAGAAGGAGAAGGATGAGAAGAAGGAGAAGGATGAGAAGAAGGAGAAGGATGAGAAGAAGAAGGAGAAGGATGAGAAGAAGGAGAAGGATGAGAAGAAGGAGAAGGGTGAGAAGAAGGAGAAGGATGAGAAGAAGGAGAAGGATGAGAAGAAGGAGAAGGATGAGAAGAAGGAGAAGGAGAAGGATGAGAAGAAGGAGAAGGAGAAGGATGAGGAGAAGGAGAAGGATGAGAAGAAGGAGAAGGATGAGAAGAAGGAGAAGGAGAAGGATGAGAAGAAGGAGAAGGAGAAGGATGAGGAGAAGGAGAAGGATGAGAAGAAGGAGAAGGATGAGAAGGAGAAGGAGAAGGATGAGAAGAAGGAGAAGGATGAGAAGAAGGAGAAGGAGAAGGATGAGAAGATGGAGAAGGAGAAGGATGAGAAGAAGGAGAAGGAGAAGGATGAGAAGAAGGAGAAGGAGAAGGATGAGAAGAAGGAGAAGGATGAGGAGAAGGATGAGAAGAAGGAGAAGGATGAGAAGAAGGAGAAGGATGAGAAGAAGGAGAAGGATGAGAAGAAGGAGAAGGAGAAGGATGAGAAGAAGGAGAAGGATGAGAAGAAGGAGAAGGATGAGAAGAAGGAGAAGGAGAAGCAGAAGGAGAAGGATGAGAAGAAAGAAAAGGAGAAGGATGAGAAGATGGAGAAGGAGAAGGATGAGAAGAAGGAGAAGGATGAGAAGAAGGAGAAGGAGAAGGATGAGAAGATGGAGAAGGAGAAGGATGAGAAGAAGGAGAAGGAGAAGGATGAGAAGAAGGAGAAGGAGAAGGATGAGAAGAAGGAGAAGGAGAAGGATGAGAAGAAGGAGAAGGATGAGAAGAAGGATGAGAAGAAGGAGAAGGATGAGAAGAAGGAGAAGGAGAAGGATGAGAAGAAGGAGAAGGATGAGAAGAAGGAGAAGGATGAGAAGAAGGATGAGAAGAAGGATGAGAAGAAGGAGAAGGATGAGAAGAAGGACAGTTCTGTGACAGTTTCTGTCTATTTCTGACAGTTCTGGGACATTCACTCCATACAGCTGTTTCAACCGCTGTATGGAGGGAATGTCATGGAACTGTCAGAAATAGACTATTAATGACAGTTCTGGGACTGTCCTTCCATGCAGCGGTTGAAACATTGTATGTATTTGTTTCCATAAATGGATCCATTTATGGAAACAAATACATACAATGTTTCAACCGCTGTATGGAAGGACAGTCCCAGAACTGTCATTAATAGTCTATTTCTGACAGTTCTATGACATTCCCTCCATACAGCGGTTGAAACAGCTGTATGGAGTGATTGTCCCAGAACTGTCAGAAATAGACTATTTATGACAGTTCTGGGACTGTCCTTCCATACAGCGGTTGAAACATTGTCAGAAATAGACTATTTATGACAGTTCTGGGACTGTCCTTCCATACAGCGGTTGAAACATTGTATGTATTTGTTTCCATAAATGGATCCATTTATGGAAACAAATACATACAATGTTTCAACCGCTGTATGGAAGGACAGTCCCAGAACTGTCATTAATAGTCTATTTCTGACAGTTCTATGACATTCCCTCCATACAGCGGTTGAAACAGCTGTATGGAGTGAATGTCCCAGAACTGTCAGAAATAGACTATTTATGACAGTTCTGGGACTGTCCTTCCATACAGCGGTTGAAACATTGTATCTATTTTTTTCCATAAATGACATTCTGCAAATACACTTAGAGGAGCGCTGCAGATACACTTTTTGCCGGCTTGGAATTAATCTTATTTTCATCCTACTTCTTCTTCTTCATCCTCATCCTCATAAGAAGAAAAAGAAGAAGTAGGATGAAAATAAGAATAATTCCAAGCCGGCAAAAAGTGTATCTGCAGCGCTCCTCTAAGTGTATCTGCAGAATGTCATTTATGGAAAAAAATAGATACAATGTTTCAACCGCTGTATGGAGTGAATGTCCCAGAACTGTCATAAATAGTCTATTTCTGACAGTTCTGGGACATTCACTCCATACAGCTGTTTCAACCGCTGTATGGAGGGAATGTCATAGAACTGTCAGAAATAGACTATTAATGACAGTTCTGGGACTGTCCTTCCATACAGCGGTTGAAACATTGTATCTATTTGTTTCCATAAATGGATCCATTTATGGAAACAAATAGATACAATGTTTCAACCGCTGTATGGAAGGACAGTCCCAGAACTGTCATTAATAGTCTATTTCTGACAGTTCTATGACATTCCCTCCATACAGCGGTTGAAACAGCTGTATGGAGTGAATGTCCCAGAACTGTCAGAAATAGACTATTTATGACAGTTCTGGGACATTCCCTCCATACAGCGGTTTCCGGCAAAAAGTGTATGTGCAGAGTTCCTCTATTCTGCAGATACACTTAGAGGAGCTCTGCACATACACTTTTTGCCGGCTTGGAATTATTCTTATTTTCATCCTACTTCTTCTTCTTCTTCTTCTTCTTCATCCTCATCCTCTTCTTCTTCTTCTGAGGATGAGGATGAGGCTGAAGAAGAAGAAGAAGAAGTAGGACGAAATAAGATTAATTCCAAGCCGGCAAAAAGTGTATGTGCAGAGCTCCTCTAAGTGTATCTGCAGAGCTCCTCTAAGTGTATCTGCAGAATAGAGGAACTCTGCACATACACTTTTTGCCGGCTTGCAATTATTCTTATTTTCATCCTACTTCTTCTTCTTCTTCTTCTTCTTCTTCATCCTCTTCTTCTTCTTCTGAGGATGAGGATAAAGAAGAAGAAGAAGAAGAAGTAGGATGAAAATAAGATTAATTCCAAACAGGCAAAAAGTGTATGTGCAGAGCTCCTCTAAGTGTATCTGCAGAATAGAGGAACTCTGCACATACACTTTTTGCCGGCTTGGAATTATTCTTATTTTCATCCTACTTCTTCTTCTTCATCCTCATCCTCATCCTCAGAAGAAGAGGATGAGGATGAAGAAGAAGAAGAAGAAGAAGTAGGATGAAAAGAAGAATAATTCCAAGCCGGCAAAAAGTGTATGTGCAGAGTTCCTCTATTTCTGACAGTTCTCTCACAGCTTCTTCACATGTACAGCGGTTGAAACATCTGTATCCTAAATGGAAACTAATAGATACAAATTGTATCTATTAGTTTCCATTTAGGATACAGATGTTTCAACCGCTGTACATGTGAAGAAGCTGTGAGAGAACTGTCAGAAATAGAGGAACTCTGCACATACACTTTTTGCCGGCTTGGAATTATTCTTCTTTTCATCCTACTTCTTCTTCTTCTTCTTCATCCTCATCCTCATCCTCTTCTTCTGAGGATGAAGATGAAGAAGAAGAAGAAGTAGGATGAAAAGAAGAATAATTCCAAGCCGGCAAAAAGTGTATGTGCAGAGTTCCTCTATTTCTGACAGTTCTCTCACAGCTTCTTCACATGTACAGTGGTTGAAACATCTGTATCCTAAATGTAAACTAATAGATACAATGTTTCAACCGCTAAACATGTGTTCCTTCTGTCAGAGAACTGTCAGAAATAGCGGAGCTCACTGCAGGGACACTTTTGCCGGCTGATCGGGAAATGTTCGATTCGCGCACCCGAAGTAGGCAAAATTTCGGTTTCGCCGCGAATCGAATATTTCCTGAAATTCGACTCGAATTCCGGTTCGCCTGGTTCGATTCGCTCATCTCTAGTTACGGCAGCTGGCGGGAGCAGGGGGATCCCTAGAGGAGGGGTGAGGTGGCGAGGGGCCAGGGTTCGGGGAGATGTCCCCAGCAGATAGGAGAAGGGTGAGGAAGGTGGCATGGGGATGGGAAGTGTAGGAGCGTGTGGGTCTGATAGTGGTGGCACGTGGGTCGACGGGGGAGTGGAGTAGCAGGAGGAGGTGGTGAGTGCCGTAGTGGGGAGAGGGGAGAAGTGAAGGGGCAATGTAGAGCTGTTTTGGGGGGGTAGGCGGGTAGAGGGAGGTGATTTTTGGGATGGTGGAGAGGAAAATGAGGAGGAGGAGTGCAGGAGGCATGTTGGGGTGTGTGGGGTGACAGTTGGGTCAGGGGAGGTGAAGGGATACAGGTCAGGGCAAGGTGGTGTGGGGAATCTGTATTACCGTGGGGGAGTCATTTGAGTCCTTCTGTAGGGGTAGAGTGAGGGTGGAGGGCGGCAGCTGGTTGGCAGCAGTCTGTGGGTGCAGTAAGCTGGCGACCATGGGTGCTGTGGCATGTCTTCAGTGGGTACGGTGGTTCGGCTAGTGGAGGGGTCGTAGGGTGCGATGGCTGGGGGCGATGGTAGGCACGGCGACTGGTGATGCTGGCGGCTCGGTGACTGGGGTTGTTGAGGCCAGGCGTCGGGTGCTGAGGGCTCGGCGTCGTGAGGCGCTGAAGGTGTTGAAGGATCGTCATCAGGGTCGAGCGGGGCGTTGCGGTAGCGATCGTTGGCCCTGCGTGGTTTGTGCTCAACCGTGATCTGTTGCGGCCGGTAGGAGAGATCGCGGCTTCAAGGGTCGTGGTGGGCCATTAGTCGCCGGGGCATCGCCAGAGGGAATAGCGTGCCGGAAAGCAGGGTGCTGGGCAAGCGGTCCCTGGTGTGGTGGCTGGCTGGTAGTCCCAGGTGGGGTGGTGGGCAGGGGATCCCCGGTGGGATGGTGGCCGTGCTATCCCTGGTGGGGTAGTAGCGATCCCTGGAGGGATAGTGGCTTAGGGTCCCTGGTGGTTTGGGGTTTCAGGTGGATGGTGGGATCCCTGAGTGAGTCCCTGGAGGCTGGCGGTGTGATGGTGGTTGGGCTCCCTGGTGGGTAGTGGGCGCCCCTGGTGAAGTACCTGGTGTCCTGGAGCGTCGGGGTGGAGGTGGATCCCTCCTGGGTTAGCAGGACCGTTGGTGGTGGTGGTAGCTTCCCGGAGGAGCGGAGGTGTCCCGCCGCGATTCCAGCCACGGCTGGCAGGAAACACCGCGGCTTCGGGTGCCGTGGTAGGCCTCAAGCTGCTGCAAACCGCCGGAGCTCCGCTGGAGGGACGGAGTGACTGTGGGTGTTGGTGGGGACCTCAGCAGCAGGCACAGGGGCCCGGATGGGCCCTGATGGCAGCGGTAGGGGCGCAGGGGTGCTTAAGCTGACCATCCAGTGGCTGCTCCGGGCGATCTGGTACCCGGTGGTCGGGGAAGGACCCAGAGTCGGTGAGGGGGGCCCTGGAGAGGCTGGCTGATCGGCGGGGACCGAGGAGCGGAGCGGCAGTAGTCCGGGCTGATGTCCGGCGATCCTGGTCGGCCGCGCCAAAAATCGAGGCCGCGGCTTCAGGTGCCGGGTAGGCCGCAAGTCCCGGAGCTCCGGGAGAAAGGTCCAGTGGCCTTCCCTGGCTGGCGAACAGGGACCGGAGGGTCGTGGGGCCCCCGTCAGGGTCCGCTGCCGCCCAGATGGCAGCGGATTGAGGCCGGGGGAGCAGGAGCTCGCCGAGACACGTCCGTCTCGCCGGACGTACACTAGAGTATTTAGAATTTTATTCATTGGGCAAGTGGAAGCCAGTGGAGGGATTGGCAGAGAGGGGTAGCAGACACTGAATGGTTGGTAAGGTGGATGAGCCTGGCAGCAAGTTTTAGCTTGAGTTGAAATTGAAAGCATTTTTTCATTTTTTTAGTTTTGGATAGAGTAGAGAAAGGTTAAATGTTTGCCAAGTTAATTTTGCTGACTGTGTACTATTGGGGAAATTATGTTTCACTTCCTGTCCCAAATAGGCAACAGGAAGTTGGAGGAACTCTCCCAAAGAACGACAGAAGCCCAAAAAACATGTATCCCCACTGGATATTGCCCCTTATCTTTTGTTCCTGGCAGGGGCGGACTGACAACTCATGGGGCCCCGGGCAATAGGGGATCATGGTGCCCCTGTGTCCTTGCCCACACTCAAAAAAGCCTATAAAAAAGGTACCAGGGGCATTTCAATGGGCCCCCTACTGACCCCAGGGCCCTTGGGCAGTGCCCGAGTGATCGAATGGTCAGTCCGCCCCTGGTTCCTGGCGACAATGGTCACTAGTACAAATAGAGGGGTGAATATCCGCAATGGGGACACAGACAGCAATAAAAAACCTTAACCCTTCTTTACTCTACCAGATACTAAAATGAAAAGGTTTTACCTTAAAGACACACTTTATAACAGCTTTCAAGTTACAAGAGACTGCTGTTGAGTTTCAAGAGACTGTCAGACCACAAACAAGTTACAAAGTACTAGACCTCAACCCAGCCCAGTTTATCTGCCCTGTTCTGCCTTATATCTGCACCACATTGTTGGTGGCCCTGTAGTTGCTCGACTACATGGTGGACACACTTCTGCTGAACAAGTTTTGGCATCAGGCATTGCTAGACTTATGACTGTTATTACTGCCTTGCATTTATATAGAGCCATCATCAATCCCCTCATGTTTTGCATTGTATTGGTATTGTTCTGTCACATGTTCTGTCCCCCTTTGTAATGTACAGCGCTGAGCGAACTATTGGCGCTTTATAAATACTGTATAATAATAATAATAAGAGTTTCAGAGATTCATAGTTTATCCTAAGGGATTAAGGTAACAATAGATATTATTGGCTGTCAGACGTCTGCCACAATCCTGTTACCTTCAAAAGATGAAGCCCTGAAGACCTCTGCAATACTCACCTCCAGCTCACAGGTGCTCGCTCCTCCAGGGTCTGTACCTCCCACACACAATTCAGCAAAGTTCTAGAGTCACACATTACTTCAAAAGGGTAGAATCAACTTTATTGTTCAGTGCAGACTTGTATTGAAAAATAAAGCTCTTTTACCCTTTAGAAGTGAAGTGTAACTCCAGAACGTTGCTGAATCTGCCACAATCCTACTACCAAATAATTGTGTTTATGGCATAAATGATCATATCATCTAGTCCTGCATGGTCATGCAGTGAAAGAAAGCAGTCAAAAAAACTGTCAAGGTGGGACTTGACTTAATGAAGCAACAGAGATTGGCTGAAAAATACCCAAGACAGCCAACCAGGTACCCACCCCTGAGGATGAGTGGCTGGGGGTATCAGATGTTGATGTAATATCTGGTCTGTCTACATCCATCTTGCTTGTCTATATTTCTTTACCAGTAAACTGGGGAGATTTTTTTTTGGTGATTACTTATATCAGGGGTGGGCAACTGTGGCCCTCCAGCTGTTGGTGAACTGCAAGTCCCATCATGCCTCTGCCTTTGGGAGTCATGCTTGTAGCTGTCAGTTTTGCAGTACCTCATGGGACTTGTAGTTCTACAACAGCTGGAGGGCCACAGTTGCCCACCCCTGACTTATATCCTGTACCCACTGAGCTGGTCTACATTAGCAAAAACAACAATGGATGATAAGCTGGTCCACAGAGTTGCTTTTTTAAATTTGTGAACTTCTGTTCAAAAGAGAAGCCAAGCCAAGTTTATTCCAAAACATAAGATTTTTCAAAATCATTAAAATCTTGTTAAAATGTACAAATTCCTCATTGCTCTTACACCCAGGGGCAGACTGACAACTCATGGGGCCCCTGGGAAATAGGGGATCATGGGGCCCCTCTGTCCTTGCCCATACTCAAAAAAGCCTATGAAAAAGGTACCAGGGGCATCTCATGCGGCCCCCTACTGACCCCGGGCCCTCGGGCAGTGCCCGAATTTCCAAATGGTCAGTCCGCCCCTGCATGAGAGTAATAAAGAGACTTCTGCTGTCAGCCAAAATGCTACTTCCCTGGCTGTGCCTGGCTTCAGTACTTCTCATTTGCTCTCCTAGGTGTCAGGATAGGGGAGTGAGCATTTTTAAGACTAGTTAGGTGGCAGCCTGGAACAGGGCTTGACAAATTTGAATCTATGAGCCAGCTAAAAAAGTTAGGAGCCATTTTTTTTTAACCACTTGCTACTGGTTACTTTTGCCCCCTTCCTGCCCAGGCCAATTTTCAGCTTTCAGTACTGTCACACTTTAAAGGACAGTTGCGCTGTCATGCAACACTGTACCCAAATTACATTTTTATCTTTTTTTGAGACAGATAGAGCATTCTTTTAGTCATATTTAATAACCACTGGGTTTTTTATTTTGTTACTAAATACACAAAGAAAAGAACAAAAAACCCTTTTTCTTAAAATAAGTAATTTTTCTTCACTGATAGGGCACTGATGAGGCAGCACTGATGAGTCGGCACCAATGTGGACAGTGATGAGGCTTCACTAATGGGGCACTGATAAGTGGCCACACTGGCTGTCACGAGGGTAGCGGGTTCCTGGCCTGCCCAGACCCGACTCTATGCTGCAATCTGAACCTGTCCAGGGTGGGAACCGGAGCGACTGGGGTGTCCCCTGCAAGGGGGTGTCCATGTCAAAGTTCGTTCAGAGCCGCTGGTTCATGCTCAAAGGTGAGGCCGAGAGTCTCCCTTGAGTGGCAGGTGTCCCTGAAAGCTGCACAGGGGACAATTCCTGCCATCTCTGCTCCTCCTCTGACCTGCTCAAAAAAGCCTATGAAAAAGGTACCAGGGGCATCTCATGCGGCCCCCTACTGACCCCGGGCCCTCGGGCAGTGCCCGAGTTTCCAAATGGTCAGTCGGCCCCTTCTTACACCTGTCAAGTTCCAGGTGTACCAGCATCTGGAACCTTCATTCTGCTCACATACTTTATTTCTGGACACCAATTATCACTTACAATTCAAGACTTCTCTCATGTTGCTATCTTTCTCTAGAACTCTCCCTCTATGTGTCCTCAATATTTATCAACCCTACAAGTCTTAAAGTACACAATCAGAAAACATCAAAAATGTGTAGAACCTTAAC
The DNA here is from genome assembly GCF_062004578.1 of Staurois parvus. Taxonomy (NCBI): domain Eukaryota; kingdom Metazoa; phylum Chordata; class Amphibia; order Anura; family Ranidae; genus Staurois; species Staurois parvus. The sequence continues at coordinate 4,597,902 of NW_028318493.1, forward strand.
TCACTCTCATGTTATCCTATGTTCTCTGATTTCTACAGTTACTTTCTCTCCAAAGCTGTCACTAAATTCTTTTAACTTTTTTAGGTTTATAACTTGGGAGAAACAACGGCACCATTATAAAGACTCACAGTTTCCCAGTTAAATCATGGCTGATATCATCTGATTTACAAATACTAGCCTTGAAGATAGAGGATCCCGGTTCCCAAAAACACGTTGGCTGTATCTGTGAAGATTCACATTTATCCAGGTTGTGGTATAGCTAGTATTAGTTAGTCACACTCAACTGGACTTGTTTTATAATGTTGAAGATGTGTGGTAGCTTCTCCAAGCCACTTCTGTACCTGAAGAAGTGGCTTGGAGAAGCTATCAAACGTCTCACAATATTACAGAACAAGTCAATTGAATGCAACTAATAGACATGGAATTTTCATTCCGTTATGGATGTATTCGTCCATTGAAGAATTTCGTTTTGTCATATTTGTTATGTTGAACAAATTCGGTTTTGGGATTCATTTCGTTATATTTGACAATAATTTCGTATATTTGTTGGTCTGAGTTGATTCGAAAAATGTTGCAGTCTTTTCAGAAGATTGGCATATTTCAGGTAGATTTGATATTTATATTTTGAAACTATTCGGAAGGAATCAATATTTTCTGAAGCAAGTGAATAAATAATGCAAAATTCCGCAGCCCTGAATTTTTCAAACCTAAGAATTGTGTTAGACTGTGGAAATGAACTGACTGTGGCAATTAAAAATTCAATTTAAATTATAAATTTACTCAAATCTGAATTATTGAACAAAATTTGAAAATTTAATTTATTTGCCCATGGGCCCAAACTATTACTGAATCATGTGACATCATCCGCATAAAACAAATGCATTCATTAATTTTGTTCAACTTCATATTCGTTGACATTCATTACTATGTCCACTCGGAGATTCAGATACATCTGAACCTCCGAAAATCAAATTTTCAGACAAAAATTGATGTGTTACAAAACAAAACACACATGTCTAGTGACTGACTACTACTAGTTGGAAGCATCATTTTACCAATCACAAAGTATTTAACCAAAATGTTTAACATGCATAGCTTTTCACTTGAGGTGCTCCTCGTTGCACACACACAGACACTCAGTCTGAGGAACCAGCACATCATCCAGTACCTCTAGGACAGCCTTTCTTAGGCCTTCCATGGAACCCTGGGATTTCTTCAGAAGCTGCTCAGGGTTCCTTAAGCAGTTTACAGTGATGGATTGATCTTCTGCCTGATGGTACCTAATAGTTCTGGCACTAACGTCACGTAGCAGAGGCATCATGTTGGGAAGCCCTTCACTCATTGACCATCAATGTGGTATGGCCACTGTGCCATGAACTGTACTATACAAATTTTCAGCAGGGGTTTCCTAAGATCCAAATATTATTTCAATGGTTCCTCCATGATAAAAAGGTGAGAAAGGCTTCTCTAGGAGTTAGCAGCCCAAGACCCATATACAGTCCTAATTAACTTCCATTAAAAAACACCAAAGTTGGAGCTAGAGACATTACCAAAACTAAAGCCTAGTACACACTATGATAAAATTGCATGACCAGTTGTTCGATTTTCCACGAAAGTGCATATCATGTTGTAGTCGGAATGGTATTGCCTTGTAAGAAAATTCTAAGCTGACAAAGGCAAATGTAGCTATGTAATAGCATAGTAGAAGAGGAAGTGTAGGGTTGTTCTATGCTTCTGATCATGCACATTTTGTAAATTCAATTATTTCCTTTACGATTACTTACACATTACATGAAAATTGGATGTTGTGTTCACGTACAATAAAGATTTTCTAGCTTGCACCCTCAGTTTTTGTTGTTGAAAAAGTCAGAATTGCCTGTCAACAGTAGTATACTAACCGATCAGATAATTGACTGATCAATTCTCTTCCCGGAATTTTCGTCAGATTTTCTTATCAAGCATATGGGCCATACTGTAACTTTATAATCCATCCAGAGCTGCCATAGACACACATTTATGTCATTTCTGCTGTTTTTGTTCCAAGATATTTTGGTAGGGTTCTAATAACTAGCATTACCCATATTTGTTAATTATTATTGGTATTATGCAGGCAGAGACAAAGGGCCACCTTCTGAAGTTGAAATATCCATTTTGGTTGACTAGAGGAAATTGCATATATACTGGTGAATATATGTTCATTTAAAGTGTTACTAAACCCAGGACCCTGCATTCACTATATCTGGTCTCCCCGAACCCTGCATTCACTATATCTGGTCTCCCCGGACCCTGCATTTACTATATCTGGTCTCCCCTGACCCTGCATTCACTATATCTGGTCTCCCCGGACCCTGCATTCACTATATCTGGTCTCCCCGGACCCTGCATTCACTATATCTGGTCTCCCCGGACCCTGCATTCACTATATCTGGTCTCCCCTGACCCTGCATTCACTATATCTGGTCTCCCCGGACCCTGCATTCACTATATCTGGTCTCCCCGGACCAGGGGCGGACTGACCATTTGGAACCCGAGAACCCGGGGTCAGTAGGGGGCCCCATGAGATGCCCCTGGTACCTTTTTCATAGGCTTTTTTGAGTTTGGGCAAGGATACAGGGGCCCCATGATCCCCTATTGCCCGGGGGCCCCATGAGTTGTCAGTCTGCCCCTTCCCCGGACCCTGCATTCATTATATCTGGTCTCCCACAGTATACAGAACATGGAAATGCAATTATGTTAGTAAATATAAACTGATAAGTACCTTTTCTCATAAGCAGTTAGAGAAGTCTTGTGATTTCTATCAGTGTCCAGCTTGTAAGAGGAGTTTTCATTCTCCCCTGATTGTCCTCTGAGGCTGCATAACCCATTACCCTCTGTCTGGACAGTGCTGATTGGCCCTGTGCACATGCACCCTCAAAAAAAGCTCTCTAGCCATGTACACTAAACTGAGCATGTGCAGAATGACTCCTAGAGCTCTGTACTAGCAGCAGATAGACTGGGGACAGTAAAAGAAGGGGAGGTTCAGAGAAGACAGGATCAAACAGCCTCTTTACACAATGTGGAGGAATAACCCCATAGGTTCCACAGTGAGTATAACAAGTATGCTTTATTGGGCCACTGGGCACCACCAGTTTGCATGTGATGTTAGAAGCCACACAAACTCACAGCCATCATTCTATATTATTCATCTTTACTCCTACCTACAGCAGTTGCATTAGGGTTATGTAGATAGATGAGGGGAGGGGCAGAACAGCTGGGCCAGAACAGACAGTAATTAGATATAGAGGAGGATAAGGCTATGACGTGCAAGGAGGAAGGGGGTTGTGTTACTGAATTAAAAGGCACACTTGTGTTTTATGTGCTTTTTCCTGCAATTTTTTAAAAATGGTAACAGGATTTCTTTAAGTGCACCGGATTGATCTATTTCAATATATACAGAACTGAAGCAGGTAAGAAGCAAAAAATGCCTCCTAAAAGCCTTAATGTACAAAGCTGACCAGGGACCATAGTGGCTGGATTTCCTTCAGCGGCTGAAGAACAAAGGCTTAGGCTGCCATTTTGTCCACACGCAGGAGAGTTCGTGCCTTGTCACAACAGAAGTGCAGGAATGCAAGTCGTGGGATGTTAAGTGACATGCAGAGTTATTTTTATAGACAAAATAGATGCCCTGTAGGTGTGTGTCCGTATCATCAAAGGAGAAATGTAGAACATTAAAGCAGTGTGTCACAGGGCAAATAACAACACGTGGAAAACCTGACCATTTCTGGTGAAAAGCATTACATTAAATTCTGATTAATAGAATCCCTCCCAGAGATGACAGGAAAGTATCATTAATAATAGCTAGAAATGTAAGAGCAAAGGTTACAGGAACTTGTTTGAACAAAAATATTCTATCTGTAAGACTATAAAGATTAGTCCACCCAAGACCCGAGATTTTTACGGGACTGAAAAGGATACAACACTGTTATATACTGTAGCTGCCGAGGTCATATTCCAATCTTCCTCCTAGACCATTTTTGGGGCATATTTCCCTCCCAGAGGATTGTGGGGTCATTCTTCTCCCAGACCATTGTGGGGGTCATATTGTTCCCCTCCACAAAGGATGTGGGGAAATATTCCCCTTCCAGAGGATTCTGGGATCGTATTCCTCTCTCTGAGCATCATATTCTCCTCTTAGGGGTTTGTGAGGCCATATTCTCTATCAACAGAGTTTTGAGGTCATATTCCGTTCCCAGAGAATTGTGACGTTTATTCTCCTCCCAGAAGATAGTGGGATAATGTTCCCCTACAACAGGAATGCCCGCAGCGATAAAAGAAGAAAAGAATTAGCGAAGGGCAGGCATGACTAGGCCCAGAGTGGGAAGGAAGACGTGTGAGGGTTAATAAATGTTTAGAGTTGGTAAAGGATAGCTGGGGATCTGGTTGGTAGAGGAGAGTGTAGGTGGGGTCTCCTGCACTTTAGGGTGGGGTGTTCTGGGGAGGGGCGTCAGTTGGGAGCTGGACGTGGGAGAGAGAGCTTCCCTCTCGCCCGCCCTGTTTGGTGAATGTTGTGTTCCTCCTGGGGGGGGGGGGTTATTTCGGTTCCTGGGCGGTGGTTGGTCTTTGGAGGCAGTTCTTATCTTGGAGGTACAAAATGGTGTGGGACCCATCGTTGGTATGGTGTGCCCGGGAACATTCCCAGTTAACCGAGGTTTAACTGGAAGGTGGTGGTGCTGCACTGCGGACGGTATGGTTGTCTCCGAGCTGGTTGGTTGCGGCTGGAGGCCTAGTGGAATATGGTTGTCCGCAGGTGCATTTCGGATCGTTTTGGGGGTGCCTTCAAAGACCAACGACAACTCTTTATGTTTTCTGTTATAAGGAATGGTTGATGTGTTTAAACTTGATTTGTTAATAAAAGGCCGTGCTGGCCATTTTACTCCAAAATTGGTGTTGTGTTTTCTGTAAGTATAGTAAGTAAAGGGGATTGGTATGGAAGGGTAACGGTGGTGTAGTGGGGTCTGGATGAACCTATCTCGGGTGCACTAGTCAAGGATTGTGGGGTCTAATTCCCCTCCCAGAGGATCAGCGGGTCATAGTCACCTCCCAGATGATCATGATGTTGTATTCTCCTCCCAGAGGATTGTGGGGGTCATATTCCCCTCCCAGAGGATTGTGGTGGTCATATTCCCCTCCTGGAGGATTGTGGGGTCTTTTTTCCTTCCCAGAGGATACTGGGGCATATTCCCCTGCCAGAGGACTGTGGGGGCCATATTCCCCTCCCAGAGGATTATGGGGGTCATATTTCTTTCCCAGAGGATTGTGGGGTATTTTTCCCTTCCCAGAGGATAGTGGGTCATATTCCCCTCCCAGAGGACTGTGGGGGCCATATTCCCCTCCCAGAGGATTATGGGGGTCATATTTCCTTCCCAGAGGATTGTGGGGTATTTCTCCCTTCCCAGAGGATAGTGGGTCATATTCCCCTCCCAGAGGATTGTGGGGGCCCTATTCCCCTCCCAGGGGATTGTGGGGTCATAATCCCTTCCCAGAGGATTGTGGAATTATATTGTCCTCTAAAATATTGTGTTGATTTTGAACATTTTGGGGCCATATTCCCTTCCTGTGGGATTATGGATTGTTATGGGGATTATGAGGATTGTGGGGTATTATTCCCCTCCCAAAGGATCAGATTCCTTTTCTAGGAGATTATGTAGATGTTTTCCTTTTCAATGAGATTGTAGGGTCATATTTCCCTTCCAGGAGATCTCAAGGCCATATTCTCCTCCAAGATGGTTGTAAGGGTCGGCTTCCCCTCCCCAAGGGATTGTTGGGTCATATTCTTTTCCGAGGATATTGTCGGGTCACATTCACCTCCAAGGGGATTGGATTCCCCTTGAAGGGGATTTTGGGGGGTCATATTCTTTTCCCAGGATGTTGTAGGTCAGATTCCACACCCTGGGGATAATCCTGTGGGTGCTTTTTGTGTATGTAGAAGACACTGTGTCTGTAGAAGCTCCATCTCTCCTCTGCTAACCCCCATATGAGTGTTGTGACCAGGGGCGGACAGACAACTCATGGGGCCCCCGGGCAATAGGGGATCATGGGGCCCCTGTGTCCTTGCCAAAACTCAAAAAAGCCTATGAAAAGGTACTAGGGGCATCTCATGGGGCCCCCTACTGACCCGGGGCCCTCGGGCAGTGCCCGAGTTTCCAAATGGTCAGTCCGCCCCTGGTTGTGACTATAAAAATGGTATCACATATTATGGGAGGAGCTGACAAAAGAGAGGAGTTGCTTCCCCATGCCCTGTAGGTGACATGCCTAATAAAAAAAAATGTGTCTTCAGTCACCCCCTCACTCACTGGATCTCAGGCAGCGGCCTATGTAGCTTCACTGTTAATCCAGCTCCAGGTTATCTTTATGAATACTGAGTAATATGGCCCCTGGAAATCCAGGTTTCATTAAGCTTTTCTAAACAGTCTCCTGAATGGACAAGCACATAATCAATTCTTGTTCAAGGGGCGTATTACAACTAATACATTGTACTGCCCAAACACACACATGTTTTCAGGCATCTTCATCCATACTCATATTAAAGCAAGTGAGGCCTTTGTTAGAGAGCTAGAACCCTCCAATCAGCAGGAAGTATGATATCTGCTGATGGGAAATCTCTAGCTTTTCCTCAGCAGGGAGTCAACCTGCTGCAGAGAGACCACTGCTTCCCCACAGACAGCAAGGGTCCTTCTCTGCAGCATGCTGGCAGAGGACAGGCTTTTCTGTTCCAGCAGTGACTACTTTTAAAAAAAAAAAAATGAAGGGGGGGCTGTAATTACACTCTGCTCAGTAAGGAGAGCACTGAGAGCTGATTGGAGGGAAGAGACACACCCCTCCCTTCACACACCACATATGAACAGAGCTGAGGCTGTCAATCTGCTGGAGGTCCCTCCCCTGTCACTATTTGTCTCTTAGTTAGAAATGACACTTAGTGCTCTTAACTGAGACAAGTACACACTATGGAGAGACATGCTTTGTTCAGGTTTCGTGTCTGAGCTTTACAAACACTTTGATGCTTGAGCATTAATGCATGTGATGGCATGCATTAAAGTGTTCCTAAACCCAGGACCCTGTATTCATTATATCTGATCTCCCACAGTACACACAACATGGAAATGCATTTAGTGAAAAGTATACCTTATGAAGCCACTCCAAGCTGTGGATGGAAGAAAAAGGAAAACCCCACCGGCATGTGAGAGGAGAGCATGAGTCTGAGTGATTCCAGTGTCAGCCAATACAAGTGAAGGGATGGAAGCTGCTCAACTGACCCCAGCAGTCCAATGTTGAGGAATGGCCTCAGCCACTGTACTGGCCACGCCCTCTGATGTGTTTCGCCCCACCCACTAGGACTTGGTCACAGAGGTCCTGGTGGGCGGGGTGAAATGCATCAGAGGGCATGGCCAATAAGGTGGCTGAGGCCATTCCTCAAAATTGGACTCCTGGGGTCGCTTGAGCAGCGTTCATCCCTTCACATAGAAATGCATTTATTTTAGTAAATGTAAACTGCTAAATACCTTTTCCCATCAGCAGTATATAACAGTCTGGTGACTTCTATCACTGTCCAGCAGAGCATAGATTGCAGCTTGTAGGAGGAGTTTTCATTCTCCCCTGATTGTCCTATGGGGCTGCATAACCCCTGACCAGGGGCGGACTGACAACTCATGGGGCCCCCGGGCAATAGGGGATCATGAGGCCCCTGTGTCCTTGCCCACACTCAAAGCACACCCAAAAAAGCCTATAAAAAGGTAACAGAGGCATTTCTTGGGGCCCCCTACTGACCCCGGGCCCTCTGGCAGTGCCCGACTGCTCGAATGGCCAGTCCGCCCCTGCCCCTGACCCTCTGTGTGGACAGTGCTGATTGGCCCTGTGCTAATTACATGCACCCTCCCAAGGAAAAAAAAACACTTCTTTAGCAATACACACCAAACTGAGCATGTGTAGCTTTCCCCAAAGATTCTGTTCTATCAGCAGATGGAGTGGGAACAGTAGAAGAAGGGGAGGATCAGAGTAGACAGGATCAAACATCATTTTTACACAATGCGGAGGATTAACCCCTTAGGGTCCATAGTGAGTATAACAAGCATGCTTTACTGCATCTACGGACTGATTTTACTGTTGTGGGTTTATTAACACTTTAATGAGCATTGCAGTAATACAACTGATAAGAAAAACATACATGAGCCTTTTATTTTACAAGGAAGTGCACCGCAATGCATGGCGTATGCTTTCCGTGGTATTCATTGGGCTCTACAGTACAATGTATGTGGGTGTCACGTACAATGAATGGCACATAGAGCAGGTGCATTGACATGAGCGAGGCGTGTTGACGTGTGCTGCACAAAGCACAGGTGCCAATGGGCCCTGATAAATGTTATATACAGGGGCGGACTGACCATTCGAGCACTCTGGCACTGCCCTAGGGCCCAGGGTCAGTAGGGGGCCCCATAAAATGCCCTCCGCATTGTGTAAAAAGGATGTTTGATCCTGTCTACTCTGATCCTCCCCTTCTTCTACTGTTCCCAATCCATCTACTGATACAACAGAATCTTTGGGGAAAGCTGCACATGCTCAGTTTGGTGTGTATTGCTAAAGAGGTGTTTTTTTCTCCTTGGGAGGGTGCATGTGATTAGCACAGGGCCAATCAGCACTGTCCACACAGAGGGTCAGGGGCAGGAGCGGACTGACCATTCGAGCAGTCGGGCACTGCCCGAGGGCCTTGGGTCAGTAGGGGGCCCCATGAAATGCCCCTGTTACCTTTTTATAGGCTTTTTTGGGTGTGCTTTGAGTGTGGGCAAGGACACAGGGGCCCCATGATCCCCTATTGCCCGGGGGCCCCTGGTTATATACATGGAGCTCACCACTTTTTATGTATATTTCTAAGGCACATTAAAACAATTAAAGATCGGTCTTGAAAGTATCAATGCCCCTCATTCTACGAGCGCAGCGGCACGTGGATACATCCAGCGAGGACCGTGGGCTCCCCCGTCGTACTTATTACAGGTTACGAGTTGGAAATGGCCCTGGCTATGCCTTGTTTTCATAAAAGGCCTGCGAATCTCAAACATATTACCATTCATCAGGCTCAGCCTGGAGTTCACATCTCAACCTTGCATCCCTGGGAGAGTAGAGCGATCTTGACCCGTCTTTTCATTATCTCACTGTTTTTTGCTGTATATGTGTGATGCTTAATGCTCAACGATAATGGAGGCTAAAGCAACCCCCCCCCCTCCCTACACATGCACTTTCAATCCAGACGGTGACTTAAAAATACATGCACGCTGCTGCGATTTTGCAAAGCGGCGGCTGTTTATTGCACTTCAACGGAGGCAGGGGTCAGGTGTCAGTGGTTGACAGGTTAAACACGCTCATTTATGCCTATTGTATCTGTTGAAAACAATAGAGAGCGCCCTGCGGAGGAGGAATCGACTGCATCAAATAATAACACTTCCTGCGTATTCAGGAAGAGGAAAAAACATATCCATCAGGCCAAGGAGACTGCTGTATATGTAAGGCTGCACACGTAGCAGTTTGAGGAATGGTCTCTGCGGAGTGCATTCTACCCTTATTATTATACAGGATTTATATAGCGCCAACAGTTTGCTCAGCGCTTTACAATATAAAGGGAGACAATACAATTACAATACATTTCAGTACAGAAGGAATAGAAGGGCCCGGCTCGTGGAGCTTACAATCTAAAGGAAGGGGGAGGTGATACAAAAGGTGATAGCTGAGGGGGATGATCTGGCGGAGGTGATTCAAGTACAGTTCTTAGGTGGAGGTGGGGTAGGCTTCCCTGGAGAAGTGAGTTTTCAAGGCAGACAGGGTGGAGGCTGACCGGACATGCTGTGGTAGGGAGTTCCAGAGGATGGGAGAGGCTATGGAGAAGTCCTGGAGGCGAGCGTGGGAGGAGGTGATGAGGGAGCTAGAGAGGAAGATATCATGGGAGGAGCGGAGTGGGCGATTTGGGCGGTATCTGCGGATGAGGTCGGTGATGTAGCTAGGGGCAGTGTTGTGGATGGCTTTGTATGTTGTGGTTAGTATTTTGAATTTTATACGTTGGGTTAGTGGAAGCCAGTGGAGGGATTGGCAGAGAGGGGCAGCAGTCGCTGATTGGTTGGTAAGGTGTATGAGTCTAGCAGCAGCATTCATAATAGACTGAAGGGGGGATAGCCTGTGTAACGGTAGACCAATGAGGAGGGAGTTGCAGTAATCGAGGCGGGATATAACCAAGGCGTGAATAAGTTGTTTTGCGGTGTCATTGGTTAGAAAGGGGCGGATTTTGGAAATGTTCCGGAGGTTGAGGTGGCAGGATTTAGCCAGTAATTGGATGTGGGGCCCAAAGGAGAGATCAGAGTCTAGGATTACGCCCAGCACCCTGGCATGAGGGGAAGGACCAATGGTTGTGCTGTTGATCTTAATGGTAAAGTCGTGAGTGGGGGATCGGGGGGAGGTAATATTACAAGCTCAGTTTTGGAAACACTGAGTTTAAGGTAGTGAGGTGACATCCATGCAGATATGTCGCTTAGTAGATTTGTGATACGTGAGGAGATTGAGGGGGGTGAGCTGGGGAGTGGAGAGATAGATCTGGGTGTCATCAGCATGGAGGTGGTATTGGAAGCCATGGGAGGTTATCAGTTGACCCAGGGAGGAGGTATAGAGAGGGAAAAGGAGGGGCCCAAGGACAGAATTTCGGTTTGCCCAAACAGAAAGAGGAAGTGGAACGGAGGAGGAGCAGTTGTATGTGACACTGAAAGCGCACTGATATAGGTAAGAGGAAAACCAGGAGTTCCTTAAATTGGAACCAACAATAATGTTAAAAGACAACCCCCCCCCCCCAAAAAAAAACCCACATTTTTCTATAGAAAAAAACAGTGTATGCCTCTGGTAATTCTGCATTCAAATTTGTGTTCCAGCCAGGAAAACCAAAGACCCCTTGTAGGGATGTGGACAAGGGGGTACCACCAGTCCCCCCTGTATGGGGCCCAGGCCATGGGATGGGGATGTGGGCAGGCAGGGTGATTGGCTGGAACTGATCCCCTGTATGGCTCTCTCTGCAGCAGCTGAAAGCTGGCTTCTTCTCCTCTCCCTCTCGCTGGCATTCAGCTGCTGCAAGCATACAATAAGATCCTTCAGGACAGGGCTGCTGTTAGAAACCACGGGGCCCCATACAGCCAACTTGACAGGGCCCTCCACCCTAAGAAGAACATTTTACTATGCTTTATTTATGAATGAACACAGTGAGTGATCGGTACCAATCAGTCATTGTATTCATTCAGGAAAGGAAGAAGCTGGTAAATGTGACTTATTTACTGGACCCTTCCCTCTCTTTCCATCCTTAAGTATCCTATTATGTGCTTGCAGCTGCTGGTGGGAAGGAGAGGAGGGAAGACGGCAGCACTGCGGGGGTGGGGGCACAAAGGGGAAACTGGCAGGGTGAAAAGTATGGTGCACAGGTAGGGTGGTGGTGCAGCGATGGGCAATTACTGGAACTGATCCCCTGTATGGCTTACTCTGCAGCAGCTGAAAGCAAGCAGAAGGGAGAGGAGAAGAAACCAGATTTCAACTGCTGAAGGGAGAGCCATACAGGGGATCAGTTCCAGTAATTGCCCTTCCTGCCATACCGATCAGCCTCCCTACCCACATCGGATTCACGCAGCTGCCTGGGCCCCCCTGCTAGCCTGGGCCCTGTACAGGAGGACAGGTGGTACCCCCTTATCCAAGGCCCTGCTTCAGGATGGAGAGTTGGGGAAAGGTCCAGTAAACATGTCATATTTACCAGCCCCTTCCTTTCCTGAACAAACACAATGAGTAAATAGTATGGATCACTAACTGTGTTCATTCATAACTGAAGCATAGTAAACTTTTTTTTTTTTGGGGGGGGGATTTGTCAGGTTGGCTGTATGGGACCCCATGGTTTCTAACAGCAGCCCTGACTATCCCAATATCATTGAAGTGTCCAATTTAGTAAATGGTACTGATCACTCACTGTGTTCATTCATAACTGAAGCATAGTAAAGGTTTTTATTTTGGGAGGAGGAGGGGCTCTGTCAGGTTGGCTGTATGGGACCCCGTGGTTTCTAACAGCAGCCCTGACCCTTTGAATGAACTCTCAAAGCCCAAGTTAGCAATACTACCAGCCCACCTGGCTGCTTTGAAAAGTGTACCAGAACAAGAGATTTAGTTAGCTGTAAATGAGAGCCTGCTGTATATTTCATCTGGCAGCCCTCTCCCTTGTAGGCTCTGGTGGTAGAGGTAGAGGTAGAGGTACCCACACCGTCCTTTGTATCCTGCTTCTTTGGATGAGACTGCTTCCAAACCTTCCGTTGTGCTAGTCTTCCCAGGCTATGCAGGCTGTCTTCTCGTTCAGACTGCAGGGTAGTGAAGATCCGTCTTTCCAGTTTCCTTTCCTTTCCTTCCTTCCTTTCCTTCCTTCCTTCCTTCCTTCCTTCCTTCCTTCCTTCCTTCCTTCCTTCCTTCCTTCCTTCCTTCCTTTCTTCCTTCCTTCCTTCCTTCCTTCCTTCCTCAGCTCCAGCCTGGAGGCAGAGCTCCCCTTCCTTTGGTTCCACTCTCAAGCCTCAATACTTCATCTTCCACCCGACCACAGACCAGACTCCCCGGTTAGGGTTTTTAAAATAGGTCCATCCCACCACACTGCCAGGTCTCCTGCCTGGGATTGGTCAGACTCCCACAAATATGGAGATCATAGCCTCTCCACCCACTAGCTTCTACAATCTTTTGGAAGACTCTAGAACCAGGGGTACCAGAGGCCTGACTTGTAGAGCTCTCCAGCTTGACCTATTATAATCCCATTATAACACCAAGGCCACCAATGTAATGTTGACCTCCCATTTGCAGCTATAACATGCTCCATTCTTCTAGGAAGGCTTTCCACAAGAATTTAGAGTGGGTCTGTGGGAATTTGTGGCCATTTGTGAGGTCAGGTACTGATGATGAATGAGAAGATCTGGCTCACAATCTGCATTCCAATTCTTCCCAAAGGTATACAGTTGAAAAGTAGAGTTGAGGCTTCTCTGTAGGCCACTTGAGTTCCTCTACACCAAACTTGTCAAGATCTTTAACATGTTAAAAATTATGAGATTTTAGTACATGGGTTGACATCTACTTTAGTGCAAGCAGCCAAACAGCAAATGATGTTGCAGACTATGCAGACATAGTCAAGACGTTTGGCAAATGGTTGGCCATACATTAGAACAGAAAGATGGTGATTTAATTTACTTTGACTATATAATAATTTTTGCTGGTTGCAGAACCTTAGACCCTCCTGACTTCTTGGGGTTTTGCACATTGTAGAAGCCTTTCTCAAACTTTTGCTCCTGGAGGAACTCCTAAATTTGTTTTCAGGTTTCAGGGAACCCCAGCTAAAATGATTTATTGGTATATTAGAGTAATCATTAGGGAGTTCTACCGTAAAAGAAGGAATAAAGAATGGGGTTTTATCATGAAATGAAACAAATAATAATAATAATAATATTGGCCAAAAAAAAGAAACACAGACAATGAAAAGTGTAGTACCCCTTTACATTGGTGGTCAGTGTGGACAAATCTACTACTGCTCTAGTCTCAAGAAACCCCCAGCAACTTCTGGAGGAAACCCAGGGTTTCACCGAACCATGGGAGAAAGGCTGCACTATGGTCTCTGGAGTTTAAAGAGATGCTCAGTCCGACACAGAGGGCTTGCTGACAAGTAGAGAGATTGCAGAGTAAGACAGTTTTTTGTCATGTGTGCTACAAGCTTTACGACATTTTCGTTTAGGTGCACCGAGTCTTTTAGAACCCTAGCAATTCCCTGTTCATTGGTCTGAACTTAGCACATTAGCCATTATCTTGTAACAATGGCAGTTAAATTAGATGGAAATGGAAGCATTCACACAGTGAAAAATGTCCAGTGTGTATGAAGAATAAAACCATTTCCCTGCAAAGGGGAAATAACTTTATTTGAAACCTGCTTTATAGAAGCCATAAAAACGTCTTATGAGCGGCCATCACATTTACCCTGTTTGGCCCATTCAGTGCTGTCTCAGGTAACCATGTCTCAAGAGATTTGATTGCAGTTTGCTAAGCCCTTGGCTGCTGCTATTAGCGAGCATTGTTCAAAGTGATGTCATCGTGGCACTGCTGCTGTTGCTGTTGGCACCGGTGAGATTCGAACTTGTGCCATGGGAAAGTCATACCACGACTGGCAAATCCGGAACCCTGGCCAAGATCCTTTAAAGCAAGCTCTGCAGTCCTGTCTTTGTAGCCAGCTACAAAATTATGAGTTATAATGATTTCTAATTTTCCAGAAGCTGCCTAGCAGCTGTGGAGGTTCTAAAGTCTCAAGCCCCATCAGTCATAGGTTGGCACAGTATGCTAAAGCGTTTAGTTGCATAGCAGCAAAAAGGACAAAATATACAGCTTCAAATATACAGTATATGTATATATTTACACACATTATACTGCCAAAAGTATTAGGCCAGCCCTCCAAATCATTGGATTCAGGTGTTCCAATCAACTCCATGGCCACAGGTATATAAAATCATCACCTAGGCATGCAGACTGCTTCTACAAACATTTGTGAAAGAATGGGTCGCTCTCAGGAGCTCAGTGACTCCAAGCGTGGTCCCGTGATAGGTTGCCACCTGTGCAATAAGTCCATCCGTGACATTTCCTGGCTACTAAATATTCCACAGTCAACTGTTAGTGGTATTATAACAAAGTGGAAGCAACTGGGAACAACAGCAACTCAGCCACCAAGTGGTAGACCACGTAAAATGACAGAGCGGGGTCAGCACATACTGAAGTGTGCAGAAGTCGCCAAATTTCTGTCAATAGCTAAAGACCTCCAAACTTCCTGTGGCCTTCAGGTTAGCACAACAACAGTGTGTAGAGAGCTTCATGGAATGGGTTTCCATGGCCGAGCAGCTGCATCCAAGTCTTACGTCACCAAGTGCAATGCAAAGCGTTGGATGCCGTGGTGTAAAGCACGCCACCACTGGACTCTAGCGCAGTGGAGACGTGTTCTCTGGAGTGACGAATCATGTTTCTTTTTCTGTCAATCTGATGGACATGTCTGGATTTGGTGGTTGCCAGGAGAACAGTACTTGCTGGACTGCATTGTGCCAAGTGTAAAGTTTGGTGGAGGGGGGATTATGGTGTGGATTTTTTTATTCAGGAGTTGGGCCTGGTCCCCTAGTTCCAGTGAAGGGAATTCTTAGGGCTCGTTCACACTAGGCTGTTTTGCCAACGCTTGCCAAACGCCCCTATAGCGTTTGGCAAGCGTTGGTCCGGTGTTTGCGGAGCGTTTTTAACGCTTGGCAAACGCTCCGCAAACGCCACATGCGCGGTTTAGCGGCAGTTGCTAGGCGTTTGCCGAGCGTTAATAACGCCCCACAAACGCCTATAATGCATTTGAGTGGTGTTACCGCTCCGCAAACACCCCGCAACCGCGTCGCAACCGCACCGCAAACGCCGGCCGGGCGTTTGCGGAGCGACACCATAGACGAGAATAGGAGGCTTCAAAGCCTCCTGACTCGACCAGAGGCGTCCGTTTTGCCGCGACGCGACGCAAACGCTCCTGTTAGAACAGCACCATGTGCTGTAATGTGCAGAATTGGCAGAGGCGTTTGGGAAGCGGTAAAAACGCTTCCCAAACGCCTCTCTGCCGCCTGCACACAAGGCTAGTGTGAACGTAGCCTTAAGGTATCAGAATAACAAGACATTTTGGACAATTTCATGCTCCCAACTTTGTGGGAACAGTTTGGGGATGGCCCCTTCCTTTTCCAACATGACTGCACACCAGTGCACAAAGCAAGGAAGGAAGGGGTTAACATGAGGGGCGATCAAAGGGTTAACTGTGAGCTGGGCATGTTTTACTGGGGGGCAGTGTGTTGGTGCTTCACTGTAAGCACACTGCTCTGGATGGCTGTGTTGTGCTTAGCCATCCAGAGCAGTGTGACCAAACCGACAGAGAGGAGGACTGTTAGTGAACAAAGCAGCCCTCCTCCCTGTCGGAGATCCTCGGTATTCTCCGGGTGCCAGCGGGTAATTAACAGCCGGGACCCGGTGACTGACAGCCACGGTCGCGAATGGCGGGTAGTACATGCATGTGACTCGCGCGCGCCCCTTACCCGGAAATGCAAAATCACGTATTTATACGTGATTTTGCACACCCCTGCTGCCCAGTAGCAGTATATATGCTGTAGTGTGGCGGGGATCTGGTTAAAGCTGACAATTGTAATCACCCTTGTCAGTGGTGAATACTATGTTTCAAACCTCAAAATGCCATTTTTGCTGAACAGTTTGGATTGTTAAAGAAAGTTGAAACATAAATCCTGTATAGTAATGATAACCAACTTACTGGCAAATAAAAAAAGCCTAATACAAAAAACTAATGCAGCCACCACAGAATGCCAGAATTGCCACCACTAAGAATTGGCAAACTGCAATATAAGGTTTTATAAGACATTAAGTTAGAGATGCAAGTATTTGGGATATCGTAGATCCATTCATCCTTTCTGTAGTAAAGTTAGTTAACCAATGATTTATGCTATGGCATAGAAAGACATTTAAGACAATGGTTTACCTCCATCCTTGAGGTAACAGTTTGGTGGATGACTCTGTTTCAGCATAACTGTGTTTCTTTGCACAAATCCAGGTTTATAAAGACATGGTTTGACCAATTTGGTGTGGAGGAATTCAAGTGACCTTCACAGAGCCCTGACCTCAACCCTGTTGAACACAATTGAGCATAAATCCAGAACCATGAAGACCTGTCTTGACTAGTATGGTGTGGAGGAACTTGATTGGCCTACACGAAGCCTTGGCCTCAACTATACTGAACACCTTTGGGATGAATTGGAACACTGACTGAGTGCCAGGTCTTCTCATCCAACATCAGTAACTGACATTACAAATGGACACTCATACCCACAGACACTCCATAATCTTATGAAAAGCCTTTCCAGAAGAGTGGAGCCTGGAAAATCCAGCTCCTTAAGGACATAGTTTGAAGAGTTTGGTGTGACAGAACTTGAGTGGCCTGACTGACCTCAACCCTACTAAAAACATTAACCTCTTGCCGTCCGCCTGCTGTTTATAAACGGCAGGGCGGTGGCAGTCCAGGGGCGGGTTGTCGTTCCAAAGCGGTACCCGCCTTTTCTAGCTGTGCGCGCTCCCTGGGAGCGCGCACCACCGCGATGCGGTGCCCGCTGTGTCCTCCGGACACAGTGAAACACCGATCGTCGGACGGGACCTCTGTACGAGGTCCCGATCATGTGATCACTGATTGGCGAATCAGTGATCACATGCAAAGTAGTAAGCAAGATGTCACTTGTGACATCATTGCTTACTATGTGTGAAATCTGTGAATGATCACAGAGGTCACATGGTACAAGGCTATTCACAACAGCCTTGTACCATGTGACAAGCTGTGACCAATCACAGTGCACTCAGTATTTCTCAATGACTGCAAGAATGCAGACAGAGAGAAAGAGAAATGATTGCTTTTACATCCTATATGGGTGTAAAAGCAATCAGTGTAAAAAAAAAAAAAAAAAATCTTTATCACCCCCCACAAGTAGTACAGTGTCACCATGGTGACACTGTACTGCTAGGGTGACAGTATGTAAAAATAAATAAATAAATAAAAAATAATAATATAAAAAAAATAAAATAAAAATGTAAAAAAAAATTTATATGTTTATATATTTTTTGGGTATAAACTAATTTGGATTTTTTTTTTTACTAAAAAAATAACGGAATAAATTTTGGCCAAGATTTATGATAAAATATATTATTTATTTGCAAAATTTTATTTAAAAAAACACTTTTTTTCAAAATTTTTAGACTTTTTCATTTACATTGTAAAAAAAATAAAAATCCCAGCGGTGAATAAATACCACCAAAATAAAGCTTTATCTGTCTCAAAAAAATGGTAAAAAAATCATATGGGTACAGTATTGCATGACCGCGCAATTGTCATTCAAAGTGTGATAGCGCTGAAAGCTGAAAATTGCCCTGGACAGGAAGGGGGTAAAAGTGTCCGGACAGGAAGTGGTTAAGGATGAATTGGAACATCAGTTGCGAACCAGGTCTTCAAAACACCTGTGATCATGGAAGCATCGTTGGTGGTAGGCATGGTAAATTCCAAGGTGCACTCCATGATCTTTCCTCTCCTTCCAAGCAGAGTGGAGGCTATTAGCTCAAAAGTCGGAAAGTGCAGTCAACTTCATATTAATGGCCATGGTTTTAGAACTGGATACCCAACAATTTCATATACAGTGGGGCAAAAAAGTATTTAGTCAGCCATCAATTGTGCAAGTTCTCCCATTTGAAAAGATGAGAGAGGTCTGTAATTGGCATCATAGGTAGGTGGAGGGGGTTGAAAGTCCGTGTTGCCCAGCGACAGCCCCAAAACATCACTGCTCTAGAGGAGATCTGCATGGAGGATGGGCCAACATACCAGCAACAGTGTGTGCCAACCTTGTGAAGGCTTACAGGAAACGTTTGACCTCTGTCATTGCCAACAAAGGATATATAACAAAGTATTGAGATGAACTTTTGATATTGACCAAATACTTATTTTCCACCATAATTTGCAAATAAATTCTTTCCAAATCAGCCAATTTGATTGTCTGGATTTTTTTTCTCATTTTTTCTCTCATAGTTGAGGTCTACCTATGATGCCAATTACAGGCCTCTCTCATCTTTTTAAGTGGGAGAACTTGCACAATTGGTGGCTGACTAAATACTTTTTTGCCCCACTGTAGGTGTGATGGTAATGTGCTCTCGAACCTTTGGCCATATAGTGTATAATAAACACAGAAACATTATTGGAAAACTCCTTCCTCCTGCCTTCCTATGACCAACAGATACTTCTATATTTCCAACTCCAGTCTGGTCAAAGTAAAGCAAAACCAATTTTCATCACCAAAATCAAGAGTTGTAAAGTTCCAGCAAATATGAGATTTGGGGACACGGGGAGTCTTCCCTCAAACATGAAAAATGACTGAAAGAGACATAGATCGAGTTTTAGCCCCTGGTGAAATTGTAGAAAAAAAACCTTGAACTAGCATCATTCCTAGCCATACCTAATATATGTATAATTTATAAACCACACACCGTTCGCTGTCAAATAGGCGATTGATCTGACTTGGATCTCGTTAATTATCTTCCACATACATTATGCGTTAACAGATCTTCAGTATGCTGTATTATATCAATATTAATAAGATTAGAAAACACTATTGATAATTAGGAAGAGGCAGAGCCTTTGATTCTGCCTGTTCCTAACGCCCCTGCATCTCTAGATGAAAAAGAAGAACACTTTTCGTTTAATAATTTCAGATCACTACATCCTTCCTGTAAAGAGCTTTATTAAGGAAAACTAAGATTTGCATCCTCACGCTCGAGCCTGTTTGAAATGTGCCGCGGAGACAGCGATGGGGAGCTTCAGAACCGGCCCACTCTCTTCAGGCTTCTGGTGGGAAGAACAGAAAATGGAGACACTTTGATCGGGGATGTGGGTCGGCACAAGCCTGTTGGTTTCTCCTTGGGTCAATACTTCTAGAAATGCGTTGGGGGATAGGTTTGAAAAAACTGACCTCCCTCCAAGAGGACCTATTATTGAACTTCACATTCCTGTAAAATCAATAGTGCACACGCCGGCATTACCAAATCGTGTGAATATTCTGAGTATTTACAGACTTTCTTCCTGCCTTGAAAAAGCATGTGACTGCTGAACCTAAAGTGTTTGACTACTATGACCAGTGATCTCTAAACTTTGCTTGCCTTTATCTGGCCCTTGGGCATTATTTCTCCCACTGACACCACTAATGGGGCTTTATTTCTCCCACTGACACCAACAATGGGGCTTTATTCCCCCAGTGACACCAACAATGAGGCTTTATTCCTCCCACTGACACCAATGATAGGGCCCTTTTCCCCTAAGGACAACAATGATGGGGCACTATTCCTCCCACTGACACCACAATGGGGCACCATTCCTCTCCCTAGTACCAAAGATGGGTCATTATTTACTCCCACCTACGCCAGAACATTTTCTACTCCCACTGGCCACACTCTGGCTCCCATGAGGTCCGAAGGACAGTAAACTGGCTCTTAATTTAGAAAGTTTGGAGACCCCTGACTAAGATCATTGAAGGTGTTTCAAATCCTTAGAGACCTGCAGAGGATCTCTTGTTTTCAATCTAACAGACCCTGTCTGGTACACTCCTAGGGCCACTTACCATTGTTTCTACTTTGTCATTTAATACTTTGATGTGAATAGCCTGTATGATGTCATTCCTTGAAATTCAGGTGTAAACCCAGCTAATATGAGAAACACATCCCCTCCCTCTTTTAGCTCATGCAAAATGATAGAAATGTTCAATTAGACAGAGGCAGACAAAAAGTGACCTGTCATGGAAGTGCCCTGTATTGTAGTAGATGTAAACCCTAACAGACATATATTTAGTATGCTAAAGCACAGCATATCATCAGAAAAAAAATTGTATTTCTAATAAAATACAGTGTTCACTTTTTTTATTCTTTGTTTGGGGTTCCTGATGGCGGCAACAGTGGACCATGCCTGTGTAATGTATGATGAAATGGCCACTCCATCGGAAGCCTACGTGACAAGGTGACAACGCAGGTGCACAATCAAGAGACAGGGACAGAGTGTTGTCACCCTATTACAGGAATTGCCTGAACAAATACTTACCTGGCAGGATCACCAGGAATAATTTCATGAAATCTGCAGCTTTGAAAAGTTCAAAAATGACTTTGGTTAAAACTGCAAGCATTGCTTGGACCTTGATATTTGGCACCTTTGAGTCCCAAACCAGATGGTACTGTCCTAAACCTAGCAACTTCATGAAACATCTGCTATACTTTCCAGGAAACAGATACAGCAGACTGGTGTTCCACAGTCTGTACACATTGTCTTATCATAAGTTTGATGAGGGTATCCTGCCCGTATATGACACTACTATGTATTTGAGATTATTATACATATATATTGTACATTCACATCAATCCCTGCCCTCAAGGAGCTTACAATTTAAGGTCCCTCACATTCATACATACACATACTAGGGCCAATTTAGACAGGAGCCAATTAACCTACCAATATGTCTTTGGAGTGTGGGAGGAAACTGGAGGACCCAGAGGAAACCCACATAGGCACAGGGAGAACATGCAAACTCCAGGCAGGTAGTGTCATGGTTGGGATTCGAACCTGCAACCCTAGTACTGCTAGATGAAAGTGCTAACCACTTAGCCACTGTGCTGCCCGTTGCCATGATACACCGTGTAATTCCTAGCTCGGAACATTTGCTGTCAATGCACAATGATTGGACCCTTGGTGCCAGCGCCTCCCGGCCCTTTAAGGGTTTTGTGATGCCGGGAGGGGGGGTTAGGGTCATGTCACTGTTGTGATTGGCTGTTTTGGTGGTCACATGATTGGAAGTAGCAATCAGGATCTTTCCGTGAGGTGCCGGTAAATGTGCCAGGAGCATGTAGGGCACGTGTTTTTAGTATGTTTCATTAACATTGGGTACGCAAATATGCGGTTCCTCGACGCCATGGCCCAGCCGCCGAGAGGCAGCATATTTGCGTACACTCGGCCCCAAGGAGTTAAATAAAGAATTTAAAAAAAAATACCTTTCTAGAAGTCCATTAACACATTAAAAGCATCTATGAGATTTTAGACCTTCACACCTGAGGGATTCGAAGTACATTGGTGAAAGCAAATCAGCGTTCAGCATCAAGATTCCCATTATGTTTAACATTACCTGTTCATACCTGAGCATTGTTGGTGTAGCACGCTCCTAGATAGACTGCTAGATAGGTTAGGTAAATAAACTTCTTTTTGGCTGTTCTAGGCTTCACGCCCACATGAAAGAAAAATATATTTGAAATATATTTTAAAAATATTCTTCACAAATATATTGACATATATTTGAAATGCTACAATTTTGGCCATATTCAATATATTGCAAAATATATTTCAATAAATATATATATATACTGTATGTTGAATTGCGTTTTTATTACACAATATTACATTACATTGAGTTTATATAGCGCCAAAGGGTTTGCTCAGCGCTGTACAATAGAGGGGGGGACAATACATGAAACATTACAGCAACTACAAACAGCACACGAGGGGTTATAGGGCCCTACTCTTTCGAGCTTACAATCTACAATCTACAATTTGTAAAAATACATTTCAAATATACTGTATGTCATTAAAAATACAAATCTACATTTTTGGAATGCATTTATAAATATATGTAAAGAATATGTTAAAATTACTTTTTTATATGTTAAAAAAATCTGAAGTATATATTTAAAAAAATATATTTAAAAAAAAAAATTTTTTTAAATATATTCTTCAGATTTTTTTTTTGTATATATTATATATATTTTTCATATATTTTGTAATGTAAAAAAAAATATGTTTCAAATATATTTTTCTTCCATATGGAACTGGCTGCAGGTTCGACAGAGCCCTAGATAGATTACTAGATAGGTTAGGTAAATATACTTCTTTTTGGCTGTTCTAGGCCCACATGGAAGAAAAATATATTTGAAATATATTTTAAAAATATTATTCACAAATATAATGACATATATTTGAAATGCTACAATTTTGCCCATATTCAATATATTTCAAAATATATTTCAGTAAATAAATAAATATATATATATATATATATATATATATATATATATACACACTGCATGTTGAAATGCGGTTTTATTACAAAATATATGAAAGATATTTGTAAAAATACATTTCAAATATACTGTATGTCTTTAAAAATACAAATCTACATTTTTGGAATGCATTTATAAATATATGTAAAAAATATGTTAAAATTACTTTTTTATATGTTAACAAAATCTGAAGAATATATTTAAAAAAAATATATTTAAAAAAAAATATTTTTTAAAATATATTCTGCAGATTTTTTTTATATATATTATATATATTTTTCATATATTTTGTAATGTATAAAATACGCACTTCAACATGCAGTATCTATCTATCTATATATATATATATATATATATATATATATATATATATATATATATATAGAATATGGCCAAAATGATAGCATTTCAAATATATGTCAATATGTTTGGGAAGAATATTTTAAAAATATGTTTCAAATATATTTTTCTTCCATATGGAACTAGCTGCAGGTTTGACAGAGCCCCCCCCCCCCCCCCCCCGTCTTCTGGAGGATTCTGGACTGTAGATAGCTGAAAGAGGCAAATCAACAGCCCGATTATTTATGTGGGTGCAGCCAGTCCCTGGAAATGGACACCCAGTAGGTGGCTGAGGAATGCATTAACATTCTGGGGTCTGAGGCAGCCGGGTTCTTCTCCAGGGGAGAAGCTCCCAGCCTGAAGGGTTGCTGCCCTTCTAGGTAGCCCAGATGAAGTTCTTCATTGTTCATCGAGGTCCCAGCTGTGCTAGCGCTTGGGGGGGCGGCTGTGTTGCTGAGAATTTCTGGAATTACCTAAGGGATTTTACCAAGGATCTGGTCTGGAGAGTTCACGGGAGAAATGTCTGGCTGATATTGGAAGGAGGCATCCAAGTATCCAGGGGCACTGTGAGTTCAAAACTGAGTGTAGCACCCTACTGGTTGACAAAAAAAGCCCTGTGGATGACGTTGTCCCGATATTGACAGGAGCACCTGAAAAACACTTGAAAATGATTTCTTGCTTTTCCTTTTCTTAATAAGTAGCTTTCCAGTGGCCAAAACAAAACCACTCAAACCCGAAAACACCTGAAAACCTATAAAGTGAGAAGGCAGACTTATTGATTGGGCTCTACTTTAAATGATCTAAAATAAAGTTTTTATAAAAGCAATGAAAAAAATTATATAAACTACCAGTTTATAAACCTGCAAACAAAAACAATTAACCCAAAGCCTTGCAGTTTCCCTTTATAATAATTCACGCATTGCTGTACCGCGGATTCTACATAGTATATGTATACAAAGTGAACAGATCTCTAACAAGTCTACCTCTGTTACTCCTCCATTTCATATAAAATCTCTCCTTTCCTACAATATTCATTAACCATCAATAAATGATTGTATTATGCAGAATTTTTCCTTTTGGAGATGCATTGGTACGTTTGGAGTGTGTTGATCTATGCCTAATGTTTATATGAATTTCGGAATCCAGTAAACAGCAATGCCAGAAGTGTAACGCTCCCCGTCTTTCAACAACTAATCTGTTTGTCTTCCGTTGCCTCCCCTCCTCGGTTTATGGGTGAAATCTGCATTAGTATCTTTGCTGAAGGCACAATTAAACGTAATATGATTGATTCCACCCACACCTGCAAACACAACTCAGTTTTACCCTCGGGCGATGGAGTGCAGAGAGAAGTTAGAAGCCGTTTCAGGTAGAGATCAGCTTGTCAGCAAAGGCCCATAAATAACTTCTACCGCATGCGGTGCCTATCAAGAATTTCATTCCAGGGGCGGAACCCCATAAGTTAGCATTGTATGTCTTTAGGATTAGTTTTTTATTCATCCGGATAATATAGACATATTGGTAAGTCTTCGGAGGTATGGCCTTCCCAATATATTGGACTGGTTGGTTACTGGCCCATCCTCGGTCCTCATTAAAGTGTATGTACACCCAACATTTTTTTTTCAGTATTTATAGCACCGTGGCTCAGGTTATACTGTATGTATCTTTTCTTGTGAATCTGTTACAAAGTTTTTTACCTGATGATCCTTGCCAGCTCTTGTAGGCCAGGAACTGGTTCACAACAGAACAGGGCAGTAGGAACCACAGTGGGGCATACTGGAAGAGGGAGGTCCAAGAAATGGGTCTAGGAACAGTTTGGAATAGATAAGAATGGGGAGTTGAATGCAGAGTCTAGGAGCCAGCGGGTATTTATGGCAGGGAGGTACGCCAAGAAGATCTCACTATTCGGAGGTATGGCCTTCCCAATACATTGGACTGGTTGGTTACTGGTCCATCCTCGGTTCTCATTAAAGTGTATGTACACCCAACATTTTTTTTCAGTATTTATAGCACCATGGCTCAGGTTATACTGTATGTATCTTTTCTTGTGAATCTGTTACAAAGTTTTTTTACCTGATGATCCTTGCCAGCTCTAGTAGGCCAGGAACTGTTTCACAACAGAACAGGGCAGTAGGAACCACAGTGGGGCATACTGGAAGAGGGAGGTCCAGGAAATGGGTCTAGGAAAAGTTTGGAATAGATAAGAATGGGGAGTTGAATGCAGAGTCTAGGAGCCAATGGGAATTTATGGCAGGGAGGTACGCCAAGAAGATCTCACTATTCGGAGGTATGGCCTTCCCAATACATTGGACTGGTTGGTTGCTGGTCCATCCTCGGTGCTCATTAAAGTGTATGCACACCCAACATTTTTTTTCAGTATGTATAGCACCATGGCTCAGGTTATACTTTATGTATCTTTTCTTGTGAATCTGTTACAAAGTTTTTTACCTGATAATCCTTGTCAGCTCTTGTAGGCCAGGAACTGGTTCACAACAGAACAGGGCAGTAGGAACCACACTGGGGCATACTGGAAGAGGGAGGTCCAGGAAATGGGTCTAGGAACAGTTTGGAATAGATAAGAATGGGGAGTTGAATGCAGAGTCTAGGAGCCTGCGGGTATTTATGGCAGGGAGGTACGCCAGGAAGATCTCACTATTGGTGTACCCAGGACATGGTCAAGGGCTAACTCTGCCTACTGAGCTCCATCTGTTGGAAAACATCACTTTAGGCTGGATGGGAGGCTGGAAAGGTAACGTCCAGTAGAGGCCACATGGAGGTTAACTCACTCTCAGATACATTGCAATGTTTCCCATACATTTTCAAAACGGATGGTTGAGCAGCCAATGGGCATGAGATGTTGGTAGTGCCAGCTGGACTGGGTGAAGAGCCCATGTTTAGGGTGATAGGCAGGGGGAGAAGGGACATCACTCATGCAGATTAGAAAGTCTGTTCGTATCACTCTACCGTGACAACCAGCAGTGGAAATGTCTGCTTTTACTACCTACTTCAAAGATTGACAGAGTTGGGTTTTTATTGTGTCTTCACTTCTGACCACCCTTTAAAAACTATAGGCTTCACCTAGACATGGGATGTCCGCTTAGTGCAGTGCTAACAGCATATTATAAACATTATAAACACAGAAAAACCTTGTATAAAATTAGGTAAATAGCCAGACCCATAGTGGAGTAAGAGTCCTTTCACACGGGTCGAACCCGTTTAGCAGATCCGCTTGCTCAGCGGGGGATCTCTCAGCTGATCCACGCTGAGCAAGCGGATGACAGCAGACACAGATCAGCTTGCTCTCCTCAATGGGCGGTCGGATGAAAACGGACCGTCTGTCTGTTTCCATCTCACCTGATCCGACAGATGGAAGGGGAATTGGATCCCCATCTGTCCCTTTTTTGGCAGATCAGGTGGCGGTGGGTGTAAACGGACACATGTTGGATTACACCCACCGCTCCATAGAGTAGAATGGAGGTTCAAATTGGGTCCACCTGAAAAATGGGCTGGTGGATCCGATTGGAACGTCCATGTGAAAGAGCCCTTAAGAAGGTGCAACACAACACACAAATTAAATGATAATCCGCATTGAGTCCACATAAGTCTGCAGGTGTTGGTGTTTTGTGAAGAAAACCATAACCAGAGAAGAGACCTTCACTGTCCGCCCAATATCAAAGCCTCTGACCAGAAAATATGACCACCCAAAGTCTGATCAAATACCGCAGTTATCTGGCCCACACAATATAACGCAGACTCCTAGGTAAGACTCCTCAAACGGTCCAATTGAAGATAGATAGATAGATAGATAGATAGATGATAGATAGATAGATAGATAGATAGATAGATAGATAGATAGATAGATAGATGATAAATAGATAGATAGATAATAAATAGATAGATAGATAGATAGATAGATAGATAGATAGATAGATAGATAATAAATAGATAGATAGATAGATAATAAATAGATAGATAGGTGATAAATAGATAGATAATAAATAGATTGATAGATAGATAGATAGATAGATAGATAGATGATAAATAGATTGATAAATAGATAGACAGATAGATAGATAGATAGATAGATAGACAGATAGATAGATAGATAATAAATAGATAATTAGATAGATGGATAGATATATAATAAATAGATAGATAGATAATAAATAGATTGATAAATAGATAGATAGATAGATAGATAGATAGATAGATAGATAGATAGATGATAAATAGATAGATAATAAATAGATAGACAGATAGATAATAAATAGATAGATAGATGATAAATAGATAGATAATAAATAGATTGATAGATATATAGATAGATAGATAGATAGATAGATAGATAATAAATAGATAGATAGATAATAAATAGATTGATAAATAGATAGATAGATAGATAGATAATAAATAGATTGATAAATAGATAGATAATAAATAGATAGATAGATGATAAATAGATAGATAGATAATAAATAGATTGATAGATAGATAGATAGATAGATAGATAGATAGATAATAAATAGACTGATAGATAGATAGATAGATAGATAGATAGATAGATAGATAGATAATAAATAGATTGATAAATAGATAGATAGATTAATTCCTATCAAAGTAACATATTCAAAACTTTTAATTGTTTTTAGTTTTGAGTAGATCGGAGAATTACTAAAGCCTATATGGTGTTTTTGCTGTTCTCTTCATCCTAGATAGTTCCTTTCCTGTCTCAGTGACCCCCCCCCCCCCCCCCATTACACTCTGACACACAGGGTGTCACCAGGACAGGAAGAGTGGGTGATTCTTCCCAGCGGGGACACAGATGTCAATCTAATTCTGGCAGAGGGTTGCCCCCTTTCCCACTGTATCCAAAACTAGACAACATAACAGGTTGTGCTGGCACTGGGGGTTATCAGTATAAAACACACAGAGTTATAATAAGTGTTGTAAAAAGAATGACATAAACAGTATTGTTTTACTGAAAAAAGAAAAAAGGCAAAAGTATTTTTTGAGCAAAATACAATTTTCTTTTTCATCTTGTTAATGATCAAAAGGAAAAGAAAAACAGTTGTACCTGTTGCTGCATTTTTGAAGTTTTTATGGGTTGAGTCAGAAAGTAAAATTACAGATGAAAGGGAGACAAAAAAACAATACCAGGGGACAGAGCCATGAGCCTGCCTGAAAAAAAATGCTGACATGTGGCGGAGTACTGCAACGGTATCATTTTGTTCTGAAGGGCTCCATTTTCTATCATTAACCCCCTGACCTCCGGAAGGTTTTACCCACCTTCATGACAAGGGCATTTTTTGCTATTCAGCGCTGCGTTACTGTAGCTGGAAATTGCTCGGTCATGCAACACTGTACCCAAATGAAATTTATATCATTTTTTAAAAAACAAATAGAGCTTTCTTTTGATGGCATTTAATCACCACTGGGTTTTTTTATTCTTTATTATATAATTGAAAAAAATTTCAAAAATTAAATGAAAGCCCATTTTTTTCTTAGCTTTTGTTATAAAATTTTGCAAACAAATAATCTTTCATTATAAAATTAGGCCAAAATATATGCCGCTACATTTCTTTGGTAAAAAAAAAAACTCAATCAGTACATATTAATTAGTCTGTATGAAAGTTATAGAGTCTACAAAATGGTATATATATTTGAAAATTGATCAATGTACCCGATGTTTGGCCTCTTGAGGCCCGAAAATATCAGAACAGTACAAGTACCCAGGGGCGGACTGACCATTTGCAAACTCTGGCACTGCCCGAGGGCCCGGGGTCAGTAGGGGGCCCCATGAGATACCCCTGGTACCTTTTACATAGGCTTTTTTGAGTTTGGGCAAGGACACAGGGGCCCCATGATCCCCTATTGCCCGGGGGCCCCATGAGTTGTCAGTCTGCCCCTGCAAGTACCCCCCAAATGACCCCTTTTTGGAAAGCAGACAGTCCAAGGTGTTAAGTAAGAGGCAATTTTTTGTCACAGATTTTTTGGAAAATTTTAACCACTTCAAGTCCGGACACTTTCACCCCCTTCCAGTCCAGGCCAGTTTTCAGCTTTCAGTGCTATCACACTTTGAATAACAATTGCTCGGTCATGCAGCACTGTACCCATATGAATTTTTTTGCATTTTTTTTAGACAGGTAAAACTTTGTTTTGGTGGTATTTATTCACCACTGGGATTTTTATTATTTTGCTATATAAATGAAAAAGTCCAAACATTTTGAAAAGAAAAGTGTTTTTCAAATTCAATTTTGCAAATAAACAATCTTTCTTCATAAATCTTGACCAAAATGTATTCAGTTATCTTTTTAGTAAAAAAAAAAAAAAAAAACATCAATTAGTTTATAACCAAAATTTATAATTTTTCAAAAATGTTTTTTACATTTTTATTTTATTTTGTTATATTATTATTTATGGGGTTTTTTTTAACATACTGTCACCCTAGCAGTACAGTGTCACCATGGTGACACTGTAGTACTTGTGGTGGGTGATGAAGATTTTTTTTTACACTGATTGCTTTTACACCCATAAGGGCTGTAAAAGCAATCATTTCTCCTTCTCTCTGGCTGCATTCTTGCAGCCATTGAGAAATACTGTGAGAGCTGTGATTGGTCACAGCTTGTCACATGGTCCACGGCTGTTGTGACAGATTTCACTAGTAGTAAGCAAAGATGTCAGAAGTGACATCTTGCTTATTACTATTCATGTGATCAGGACTTCACACAGCGGTCCTGTACAGTGATCCGTGGACTGGATCGCGGTGCTGCACGCTCCCAGGGAGCGCACACAGGCAGGGAATGAGGAGGCCATTTGTAAACAGCCACCTGCTCTTGCACTGCTCCCTTCTAGCCTTTTATGTACATGGGCCGGAAAGGAAATGGTTAACAGACTGCAGTATAGCGCCATCATATGATTGGTGTGGGGGTTATTGGGGATTTTTTTTCTTACACTGTGATTGCTTGTTACAGTGATGATCTCTGTACCAGAAATAGTTTCATACAATGGGGAGTTCAGCGCTACAACAAGTCATAAACAGGCTGAACCTATCTTCAGCAAAGAGATAAATGACATAAGTCCAGTGAAGTATTATCATATGAAGCATATAGTCCAAAAATAGACTTCAATCACTGTGAGTATGGTCCGTTGTCCTGATGTAGAGGTATAGAGAGATTGCCTACTCACCAGAAGCGCAATCACACTGCGCATATCAAGATCACAAGCATCTGGGGGTCCTGGATAGAAACTGCCTGAACTGAAATCCTCTGGTGGTCCCTCAGTGGTGTGTAAGAAGGATACCGGTCTGGTCACAATGTAATTACTCCTCAGGTCTGCACCGATGTCTGAAATACTGGGGCTAAGGTGTGGAGGCTCAGTGCCAGGTATAGAGAATAAAGGTGCTCATAGTGTAGTAATATTGGTAAAAAATATTTATTATAATGAATTTAAGCAGTACTGTACACACATAAAAGTGACTGCGGGTAGTGGTAGGAAGCTGCTTGTAAGCAATAGTAAAAGCACCTGATGTAGAGGTATAGATAGATTGCCTACTCACCAGAAGCGCAATCACACTGCGCATATCAAGATCACAAGCATCCGGGGGTCCTGGATAGAAACTGCCTGGAGCTGAAATCCTCTGGTGGTCCCTCAGTGGTATGTAAGAAGGATACCAGTCTGGTCACAATGTAATTACTCCTCAGGTCTGCACCGATCTCTGAAATACTGGGGCTGAGGTGTGGAGGCTCAGTGCCAGGTATAGAGAATAAAGGTGCTCATAGTGTAGTAATATTGGTAAAAAATATTTATTATATTGAATTTAAGCAGTACTGTACACACATAAAAGTGACTGCGAGTAGTGGTAGGAAGCTGCTTGTAAGCAATAGTAAAAGCACCTAAAAAGCACTCACCAGTAGAACTCAAATGTTGGCCGCAGGACCTCCTGATCCGGCGGCGTGACGTCAAGGCGTGCAAGGGCTCCTCCTAGACTCGTTTCGTCTGCTGTAGGGGTGATGCCCTACAATCTATCTATACCTCTACATCAGGACAACGGACCATACCCACAGTGATTGAAGTCTATTTTTGGACTATATGCTTCATATGATAATACTTCACTGGACTTATGCCATTTATCTCTTTGCTGAAGATAGGTTCAGCCCAGGAACGGACTGACAACTCATGGGGCCCCCAGGCAATAGGGGATCATGGGGTCCCTGTGTCCTTGCCCAAACTCAAAAAAGCCTATGAAAAAGGTACCAGGGGCATCTCATGGGGCCCCCTACTGACCCTGGGCCCTCGGGCAGTGCCCAAGTTTCCAAATGGTCAGTCTGCCCCTGGTTCAGCCTGTTTATGACTTGTTGTAGCGCTGACTCCCCATTGTTTGATTCTATTAGAAAGGTTTTGTGGTTCCTTTTTAGTGCAATAGCCGCTTTTTAGAGTGTGCTCACTAACCTGCATACATACAACAGAAATTGTTTGAACTGTCATAAGTGGCTGTCAACACAACAAACACTTTTCTCCTGCGCTAGGAAAGGACTCAGTAGACCCAATAGGAATGTTCTGGAATTTTCTGGAATATGCACTGCTTGCTGCCCTCAACAGACCGGGGTGGTCCGAATACACTGGATACAAATGGAGAAACAGAAAAAGGGCGCACCGACCTAGTGCATTACCGTTTAAAATAATTTATTGAAGAAACAAAATAGGTAGCATAATGTGTCCTCGAAATGCGTTAGCCAGTTGGTCATCCAGGGTTTCATCGTATGGACTGATGTTGTTTGGATCATACATCTTGTTCAGTTTGACATGCCTGTGTTAATATGTCCATTGTGAGTATGATACCTATTTTGTTTTTTCAATAAATTATTTTAAACGATAATGCACTAGGTCGGTGTGCCCTTTTTCTGTTTCTCCATAAGTGGCTTTCATTCATGACTCATTGTTTACTATTATGATGCTGTGATTGGCCCACAGCTATCGCATGGGACAGGGTGTTGTGATTGGCTCAGATACCATGTGATAGCTGTGGACCAATCACAGCATCACCATAGTAAGCAAGCTGTCATGAATGCAAGCCATTCATGACTGTTTTTGGTCATAGCGATTACATGATACTCCAGCTACTCACAGCAGCAGGACACAGAGCACTGTGAACTGCTGTGTCTGGTGGATCACAGGATCACACTGCTGCGCACCAGTGTGCATGAGAGGGGCAATGTACAGCTACTTTGCCTGCTCAAATCGCTGGCTAGCAGTAAAACTACTGTTACTTGGTTGGCAAGTAGATAAACAAACATTCTTGATCTCCAGTCCAATTATGGTGATGTCATCAGTCTGCTGCAGGCAGGAAGAAGCATTTCCTCAGTCTCCTCTCCCCCACTGATCAGACTTCAGCATTGTAATTTTATACCAAGTCCAAAAGTGAGAGGTGGCAGCTGGGGCTGATCTGTGTCAGACATTTGTGAGCACAGCCAGGAACTACACAGACACTCAAATTTACATGACCTCCACTGCCTGACCAGACTGTTTGCTAATTTTGCAACCATCTGAAATCATCACCCCAAAATCTTTTTTTTGCACTGTAGATCTGGCCAACACTGTATGCCCAATATTGTACGCTATCAAAATATTTTTTTCCCCTATATGATCTTAGAATAAAGATGGCGCCGTAGTTCTGGAGAGAAAAGCAGAAAAAGGCATTGTTAGGGGGAGTATTGTGATCTCTGTAAGAGGTAATACACACTTGGAAGCAGGGGCGGACTGACAACTCATGGGGCCCCCGGGCAATAGGGGATCATGGGGC
The DNA here is from genome assembly GCF_062004578.1 of Staurois parvus. NCBI lineage: Eukaryota > Metazoa > Chordata > Amphibia > Anura > Ranidae > Staurois > Staurois parvus. Next base: position 4,630,780 of record NW_028318493.1, read on the forward strand.
CCCTGTGTCCTTGCCCAAACTCAAAAAAGCCTATGAAAGGTACCAGGGACATCTCATGGGGCCCCCTACTGACCCCAGGCCCTCGGGCAGTGCCCGAGTTCCCCAATGGTCAGTCCTCCCCTGGTGTGAACTATGCCCATAGGATAACCTGGGTTTTGGACTGTCTATGTAGTTGAATTGCATTGAAAAATGCATCCATCTGCATCTGGTGTAAATGAACCCTGCACCCCACTCCCTGCACCCCAATCCCTGCACCCCAATCCCTGCACCCCATTCCCTGCACCCCAATCCCTGCACCCCACTCCCTGCACCCCAATCCCTGCACCCCACTCCCTGCGTTCAGTGTGCAGGTCCGCATGCGCATTTACTTGCATTTGTAATGTGTTTTTGTCACTTTTGAAGTGCATTCGTGTCCCATTTTTAAGGCATTTTGTATGTTTATTTTTTACGGAGTTGCATTTACATGCATTTGCAGTGCATTCATGTGTGTTCATGCATGTGCCGGTATGTTTATGTGCAAAAAAAATGCTGCATGCTGTCCCTTTTTTTAAACACACATGAAAGCACCGCAGTGGTGTAGAGAAGGTTCGCTGAAATACATGCGTTCGTTTGTAGTGCAATTGATGTAAACAAACCCAACAAGTGCTTCTTTTAACCTCTTGCCGCCCACTCATAGTAGATTTACTGTGATTAGAGCAGCTACAGGCTCAGCAACATACATTTATGTCAGCGCCTGCTTCTACGTTTTCGGGCGCTCTGACCCGAGCTCATACCTCCCAACTTTTTGAGATGGGAATGAGGGACACCTATTAAAAAAAGTATGTAGGCATAGGACACACCCCCTGCCACGCCCTCCTTAACCACTTGCCCTCCCCAGGATTTACCCCTCTTCCCAACCAGGCCATTTTTTGCATTATGGCGCTAAGTTACTTTGACTGACAATTGCGCGGTCATGCAACGCTGCACCTAAATTAAATGTACGTCCTTTTTTTTCCCACGAATAGAGCTTTCTCTCGGTGGTATTTGATCCCCTGTGCGTTTTTAATTTTTTGCTCTATAAAAAAACGACAGACAATTATGAGAAAAATAACTATATTTTTGACTTTTTGCTATTAAACATGTCCAGTATAAAACTAAAAAAAATCTGATTTCGTCATAACTTTAGGCCAAAATGTATTCTGCGCCATGTCTTTGCTAAAAAAAAATCCCAATACATGGTTTACGTGAAAGGTATAGCGTTTACAAATGGCGATATATATACTAGGATTTTAATTTTATTTTTACTACTAATGGCGGTGATCAACGACTTATAGCGGGACTGACACTGGGGGGAACTGACTTGGTGTCACTGACATCCCCAGCGACACCAATACAGTGATCAGTGCTAAAAAAAAAAGCACGGACACTGTACTAAGGGCACTGGGCAGAAAGGGGTTAACATGAGGGGCGATCAAAGGATTAACTGTGTGCTGTTTTACTTGTGTCTGTGTACGTGTGCTTCACTGTAAGCACACTGCTTTGCATGGCTGTGCTGTGGACAGCCATCCAAAGCAGTGTGCAAGAGCTGACAGGGAGGAGAACTGTATTGTTTACAAGCAGTTCTCCTCCCCATGGGAGATGCTCAGCAATCACCGTGCGCCAGCGAGTAATCACCAGCCGCAAATGGCGGCATGGGTAGGGCGCACGTGCGCCTTCTACCCAGGGATGCAAAATCATGTATATATACGTGATTTTGCACACCAGTGCTGCCCTGTAGCGGTATTTCTTCTATAGGGCAGTCGGGAAGCGGTTAAAAGTGAATAATCCAAAAATATAATGATTAATTAAATCCACAAGTGCTTACTTTTACCACAATTATTTCCTTATATTGGCTTTTGAACTTTACAAATGCAGCAATTTAGAAATTGGATGCAAGGTTTAGCAACAGGAAACACTTTTTGAAAGATAAAAAGTGCATTTTATATACAACTATATAGGTCAGACCAAAATGAGGGACAAAAGAGGAGGAAAGAGGGACAGAGGGACTGTGTTCTGAATCAGGGACAATCCCTTGAAATCAGGGACAGTTGGGAGCTATGCATGCTGAAATTGGACACAGCAGGTTTCCATTGATGAGTATGGCATAAACCTGCAGATTGGCTGTATCCAATCACAGCACAGAGTTCTGTGTTTACAAAAACACATAGAACTCTGTACACAGAACAGCGATCTGGCTGTTTTTTCTTCTACCTGAAAAGCAAGGAGAAAAAACAGCCAGATCTGTGAGTAAAATCAGCGCACATTACACTTGCTAGGCAGACAGTTATCCCCTTGATTTCCCCCATGATGTTAACCCCTTCCCAGCCAGTGTCAGTAGTATGGTTTTATCATTGATCATTATATTAATGCCACAAGTGACATCAGTGTCACTTAGTCAGTAAGTGTCTCTCCCAGCCAGTGTCTGTTAGTGTCAGATTGGCCGCCACACTATCACAGTCCCACTATAAGTCGCTGATCATCTCCATTACCAGTATAGCGTCTTTAGTTGCATAAATTCCATTATATATACCATCATTTTACACGCTATAACTATCACACAAACCAATCAATATACACTTATTAGGATTTCGTTTTACCAAAGACATGTAGCAGAATACATTTGGGCCTAAATTTATGAAGAAATTGGATTTTTTTTTAATTGGATATGTTTTATAACAGAAAGTAGAAACTATTGGGGTTTGTTTTTCAAATTTGCAGTCTATTTGTGGTTATATAATAAAAAAAACCAGCAGTGATCCAATACCACTTAAAGAAAGCGCTATTTGTGTGAAAAAAAATTATAAATTTCATTTGGGCACAGTGTTGCATGACCGTGCAATTGCCAGCGGCATATTTTTTGGCCTAATTTTATAACAAAAGATTATTTGTTTGCAGAATTTTATAACAAAAACTAAGAAAAAATGGGCTTTCATTTAATTTTTTTAAATTTTTTCGATTATATAATAAAGAATAAAAAAACCCAGTGGTGATTAAATGCCATCAAAAGAAAGCTCTATTTGTTTTAAAAAAAATGATATAAATTTCATTTGGGTACAGTGTTGCATGACCGAGCAATTTCCAGCTACAGTAGCGCAGTGCTGAATAGCAAAAAATGCCCTGGTTATGAAGGGGGTAAAATCTTCTGGAAGTCAAGTGGTTAAAGCTGAACTCCAGGGAAAAAAGTTTCATCCAAATTCTGTATATTCCTCAATAGCCACAAAGGACATACAATAAATCCACTTTGTGCGCCCCGAATATCTTTTCAAACCCAGATGTTAATTTGTAAAAGTAGCAGTGACATCATCACTGTGTTGTATATAGCCCAGGGGCGGACTGACCATTTGGAAACTCGGGCAGTGCCCGAGGGCCCGGGGTCAGTAGGGGGCCCCATCAGATGCCCCTGGTACCTTTTTCATAGGCTTTTTTGAGTTTGGGCAAGGACACAGGGGCCCCATGATCCCTTTTTGCCCGGGGGCCCCATGAGTTGTCAGTCCGCCCCTGCTCTCATGATGAGTGTAGTTCCCACAAGTACATTTCTTCAGTTACGGAAATGCCAACTGTCCCAGGACAGTCCCGCATCTATGATCGCAGTCCCAAAGATGCTGTCCCAAGTGATGTCCAGTGACCTGTTGGTCATGCACAGCTACACAGTTGGTCAGGTCGAAAAAAGAGAAAAGTCATCTAGTACAAGCAATAAGCAATATTGCCCGGGGGCCCCATGAGTTGCCAGTCCGCCCCTGATATAGCCTTTGCATAGAACAGAGCTGTGGGGGGACCCAGAATGCCACACCCACTATAAAAAAACGAAGGGAGGGGGCGGAGACAAGACCAGTCACCCTGGACAGAGCAGAGAGATCAGCAGTGACTGGTCTTTATTACAGGAAAAGTCTCACACTGGATTACTGCACAGATCTGGAGGAAATACACAAAGCACACCAAGATTCAAGGAAGAATACACATGATGAATGTATTTATACAATATTTACTTATCCCGGAGTTCAGCTCTAACAGATATGACCGGTGCTTGTTGAAAGCAAAAATCATCCAAACGTGTTTTGAAAACAATAGAGGACAGAACTCCCCTTTAATAATGAGGATTCAGACAATGGGGCTCTCCTTCCTCCGGCTGCCATCGTTCCTAATGAGAAGGAACACATGTAAGAAAGCGAAGAGGTGATCCGGAATTAGGCATTCTCAGCAGCGCCGCGTTTGTGTATTGCTGGTTTGGAGTTCACGTACACTTATATATTCCCCCGGTTTGAACCCTCTCGAGCCTCTCTTGTCTCAGCCTGATGCTTTGATCTTCTCCGCTACCAGAGAGTCTGCAGCACACAGAGAAAAAATGTCACTTCCTCTTAAAAATCGCCCATTTCAGCCTGAAGATTTCTGGCGAGGAATGAAAAAAAAATAAAAAAATCCCAAAACAAAAAAAAAAAAAAACCCCTCAAAATGTTATTGTTCTATCTCCTTGCCGGTCCAGTTACCAATGGAAAAAAAAAATGCATTAATCCAGTTTCAGTTCTTTGAAAAGAAATCAAAAGCGTTTTTTGGGGTTTTTTTTTAAAACGGCGCTAATAAATATTTCAGCCCTCATCGAGCCTAACCGCTCGCTGTGTTTATTAAATAGACTTTCCTTTAATTCCAGTGATTCATTTTAATAGGTCAAGACTTGGCTGTGATTTAAATAGACCACTGAGGAAAAGCGCCACGGTTTAAACATTGTAACAATATGGATTATTATATTTAATTGGCCTGGCTATTACTTGTTTGGGCTATGTTGCTACCGGTTTTAGCTCTGGTCTCCGATGGCCCTTAAAACCGCGAAAAAAAGGTTACGACCCCGGCAGTCAGAAAGAATGGAAGAAGAGGAGTTTATGAGCCAAACCGAGACACCGCGAAAGGAAAAAGGGAAAGGATGGAGAGAATGGGCTGAGAGCGCGCTGGAGGCTGTGCAGGGCAAAGGGGGATTTAAATAGCAGTTGTGCCGGTGAACATCCTCCAACTAGCCCTTGCCTCGGACCTGGAGCTGCTTCCTAACTACACTCTGCAGAGATGAGAGCAGAAAAAAAAATTCTTCTTCCCTTCTTAGATAATGATGTTCACAACACATTTAATAATGCAGTTAGTTTGTTTCAGAACCGGCTTTCCCCACAACCCCCCTTCCTGCAAACGCAGCCACATCAAGGACAGTTATGCCTGTTTGTGTTTAATGCAGTCTACCGGGGCCCCTCGAGGATTGTGGCAGTAATTAGGCTAACCTGCTAATCTTTAGGGACCAGATAAAAAAGGTGATTTATGTCTGCGATGGAAGCCGGGTAAAAAAAAAACAAAACTTGAAATTAAGGTAGTAGAAAAGTTTGGAAGGAGAACAAAATGACATTGACCCGTTTGCTGGCGACGCGCACGGCGGGAAGGTCATTAGGCAGCACATGGCTCATTTAGCGAAGGGATGCATTGTTACCGTCATCACGTTTTAGTGTCGGAGGCAGCCTTGACTATTATGTGCTAATCGGATGACAATTAATTAGCAGGTTTTAATTGCACTTGGGTTTGGAGGGGATGATGATGACCTACAGACAAAAAATACAATTTGTTATATTATATGGCTAAAGTATGTGGAAATCCAAACAGATAATGGAGTTCAAGTGTTTCCAGTGAAGGATACTGCTAATGCTACAGCATCCAAAGATGTTTTACACAATTGTGCTCTTCCAACTTTATGTAAACAGTTTGGGTAAGGCTTTTTGCTGTTCCAGCATGACTTTGATTTCCACATGCACAAAACCAGCTCCTTAAGGAAATGTTATGACCAGTTTAGTGTGGAGGAACTCAGATGGCCTGTACAGAGCCCCTACCTCAACCCTACTGAACAAATTTGGGATAATTTTAAACACCAATTGCAATCAGGGTCTTCAAGGAATCTCTGATCATTGAATGACCATTGGTGGCTTGTGCAGAGCCCTGACCTCAACTCTATGGAACACTTGTGGGAGGAATTGGAACACCAACCAAGAGCCAGGTCTTCTCGTCCAACATGAGAATCTGAGCCTACAAATGGTCACAGATTTTCACATATGTATATTCGTTAGTCTTGTACAAAGCCTTCCAAGAGAAAATAGACATGGTTTGAAGAGTTTGAAGGTTTGATGTGACAGAACTTAAGTGGCCTGCACAGAACCTTGACCTCAAACCTACTAAACATTGTAGGGATAAATTTGAATATCAGTTGCAAGCCAGATCTTTAAACAACTCTGATCATGGAATGGTTTTGGTGGTAGACATGGTAAATTCCAGGATACATGCCATAATCTTGTAGAAAGCCTTCCTTGGAGGGGGGTTTGACAAAGCCAGCTCCAAGAAGACTTGGTTTGAAGAGTTTGGTGTGACGGAACTTGAGATGCCTGTACAAAGCTCTGACCCCAACCTTACTAAACACATTAGGAATAAATTGGAAAACCAGTTGCAAGCCAAGTCTTCAGAGTAACTCTGACCATAGTTGTTGGTTGTTCCAAGACACATTACATAATCATGTGGAAAGCCTTCTCAGAAGAATGAAGGCCTCTAAAAGCCAGCTCCATAAAGACATAGTTTGACCCATTTGATGTGGAGAAAGTCAAATGACCTGCACAGAGCCCTGACCTCAACCCTACTGAACAATTTAGGGATGAATTTGAAAAATCGATTACATGCCAGGTTTTCAAAGCAACTCTAATCATTGAATAACTGGTGGTGGTAGATATGGTGAATTCCAAGACACACGCCATAATCTTGCAGAAAGCCTTCCTGGGAGAGTGGAGGCTGGCAAAGCCAGCCCCAATAAGACTTGGTTTGAAGAGTTTGGTGTGACTGAACTTGAGTGGCCTGCACAGAGCTCCAACCTCAACCTTACTGAAAACATTAGGGATAAATTGGAACTCTAGTTGCGAGCAACTCTGATCATGACTGTTGGTGGTTCCAGGACACAATTTTGTAGAAAGCCTTCTCAGAAGAGTGGAGACTGGCAAAGCCTGCTTTAAAAAGACATCGTTTGACCCATTTGGTGTAGAGGAACTCAGGGGGCCTACACAGAGCCCTGACCTCACCCTACTAATCAATTTAGGGATGAATTTGAAAAATCAATTGCAAGCCATGTTTGCAAAGCAACACTGATCATGGAATAATTGGTGGTGGTAGACATGGTAAATTCTAAGACACACTCAATAATTTTGTGGAAAGCCTTTTTAGAAGAATGGAGGCTGACAAAGCCAGCTCCTTAAAGACATGGTTTGATCCATATAATGTGGAGGAACTCAAGTGACCTACACAGGGGCGGACTGACAAGTCATGGGGCCCCCGGGCAATAGGGGATCATGGGGCCCCTGTGTCCTTGCCCAAACTAAAAAAAGCCTATAAAAAAGGTACCAGGGGCATCTCATGGGGCCCCCTACTGACCCAGGGCCCTCGGGCAGTGCCCGAGTTTCCAAATGGTCAGTCCGCCCCTGGGCCTACAAAGAACCCTGACCTCAACTTTACTGAACAAATTTGGGATAAAGTAAAACACCGATTGCAAGCTAAAAACTATGATCATTGAATGATCATTGATGGTTGACATGGTAGTTGCATCTGCAGCTGATGCCCTGGAATTACCATGCACTTTATAAAGTCACTGGAGTTGACAAATATAAGAAGAAAAAACAAACACCATCAATTAAGCAGCAGTACTATAGGGAGAGATCAGAGAAGACTGGACAGACTTGTCCAAGTTGACAAGTCCACAGCTGCCCCAAAATATTTTTTTTCAGCAGTGTTATGAAGAAGGGGAACCCTGAAGAGGACGGACTGCAGCAGTAGAAGGTCCACACCAAGCTCCAATGTGACTACAGGAAGTCTTAGGTCACCTACTCTGAATGGCCAAAGATAACAAATCTCAACATCTGTGTGAAATGGAGATGGACGGTCAGAATTTGTTGTACACAGCTGTAACGGACTCCTCACACCCCTACTGGGTATCTCCGCCAAGAGTCTGCTTCCCAACTCTGGAACCTGAGTCAAGTGACTAAACTGTAGCTACCTCAAAGAACTACACAACACCAGTTTTTGGAATTAACAAGAAGTACTGCTTTACTAGAGAAACACACTGAATTTATACAGAAAACCAATAGATAAGAGTTAATCACATTATCCAGACAGTCCGGTGCCCATATAGGAATACATGATACATAGGAAGCCATATGTTAGAATGATAGTTCTTTTGGGCATAAAAGTCAACTAGTGACCAGTTTCTTCTGGATAAATTAAAAACACAATAAAACACAGAGTTCTCCAGGCAATGGTTCTTCTGCAGCCCAAGTCTGTGACAATACTCCCCCCCCATTCCATAATCTGGTAGACCCAGCTAGATCCAATACAGGTCAGCTTGGGGATGTCCTTGAGCTATACTACAATCAAAGATCAGTTTGCCGGGAAAGTCCACTTGTGCTGCCATTTTGTCATCCTGGCCTGTACTGCACCGTAAAGTTGGAGGGCTGCAGAGCAAGACTCCACTACAATAAGGGCATGTGCTGTCCCCAGAGACTCAATTCAAGGAGATCAAGTTGTGGTCAGTGAGCACCGTGAAGGATCATCCATAGAGATAGAACTGAAGTTTTTTCAGGGCCCACACCAGTGCCAAACATGCTTTTTCCTTGGCCTATACCCCACCTCCTGGGGTAGCAACTTGCGACTGATGTAGGCAACAGGTGCTCACTGCCATCGTCTCCCACTTGGCTTAGAGGCATCTGTATGGACTCAAGGACTCAAGGTAAGGAGCAGACAAGACTGGGACAGAAATAAAAGCATTTTTCAGGTGCTAGAAAGCATTCTCACACTCTGGGGACCACAGGACCTGACGGGAAACATTCTTCTTGGTCAAGTCAGTCAGGGGTTTAGTTATCATGCTATAGTCAGGGACAAACCTCCTATAGTATCCTGCAGTGCCTAGGAACGCCAAGACCTGCAGGAATCTGCCAGTACTCTTTGATAGGTCAAGGGTAGATAGGAAATTACCTTGGATGATATGGTCTAACAGCTCATCAACTCAGGCATGGAGTATGCATCAGTGGTCGTGCAGTTGTTTAGTCGGCAGTAATCTATGCAGAGCGGGTAGTACCATCCCACCTTGGCACTAACACTACTGGGGATGCCCGGGCTGTTGGACAGCAGGATAACTCCTAAATTGAGAATCTCCCAAATCTCCTTCCTCATACCTTCTCTCACTGACTTGAATAACCGGTAAGCCACCTGTCCCGGGGTCTCCACTCAGTGCACTGCCATAGTAGTGTATTCAAGGTTGGTGGAAAACATGTCCTGACATTGCCTAAGGACCACTTCTGCGGCCCCTGTGCGTTCTGAGGGTTCTCTTGCACGGTGTCCATGATTTCCTTCAGCCGGTCCCAGAGCGCTAATATGTACCCTACTACAGAGGTCTCCTCAGCTCCCACCCCCTTTCTTAATGGGCTCTAAGAAGATCTAATGGCCTCCTCACCTTTGTCCCATACAATAGCTCAAACTGGGAGAACCCAGTAAATTCCTATGGCAGTTCCTGATAAGCAAACAGGAGGTGTGGCAGAAATTTCTCCCAATCCCGGTGAGAAGTTGTGAACGTCCAAAGCAATTGCTTCAGCATTCAATTGAACCACTCACATAGTCCGTTAGTCTGGGGGTGGTAAGGGGAGCTCCATAGAGGCTTAATTCCACAGAGCTTCCACAACTGCTGGTTCAGTAAACTGAGTCCCTTGGTCCAAGATAATCTCCCAAAGGAAACCCACCCTGGCAAAGATGCAGAGCAGGGTTTCCATCTCTGTCTCTGCATGGATGTTTGTTAGGGTTACTGCCTTCGGGTAATGAGTAGCATAATCTACCACTGTCAAGATATATCTCTTTCTGGAGGAACTGGGTCAGGGTAACAGTCCTAACAGGTCTACGGCTATCCAACAGCTCAGCTATGATTCGTAGGGGGTACAAAGAAGCCTTATATAGGTCACCCTTCTTTCCCACCCCCTGATAAGTATCACAGGTACGACAATACTGTCTAATGTCCCCGGTTATCCTTGGCCAGAAGAATAGCTGAGTCAAACGGTGAAGGGTTTTGGTCACTTCGAAGTAACCAACTAGGGGCATGTCATGTCCATTGCTAAACAGGTCGCACCAATATTTCTACAGCATGACCAGCTATCGTTGGGCACAGGATGAGGTCCCTTCCTTTTAGTCACAGGTTACAGTAATCCCTGATCCCACTCTATCCATTCCCTTTCTAATCCCCTGGTGTTTGTCCCTGCCCTCATCCGGTAACTAGCTAAGGTCAGGACAGATAGTAGTTCCTGTGTAAAGTCAGTTTGGGTAGCCCAGGTAAGGGGTGGTACAGTGGTCAGGGTTAGAGGAGTTAGGTCTTACCTGGGTACAGTCATCAAGTGCCTCCTCTGCTCATCTTGCTTGCTGCTGGGTGGTCACTGGGTAGGCTTCCAGATATAAATCCACAAGGAAAAATGAAGAGAGGTGTTCCAAATAATTTCCAAGTAAAACATCTGTGGATAAATCCCTCATAACTCCAACTTCCATATCTCTGGATCCCATGCCCCGATCCATATGTACTTGGGCCATAGGAATGTAAAATACTTGCCTCCATCCACTCGCACCGCTACAGACCTCCTGGTTCTCTTGGTCAATGTAACCATCCTGGGCTGCACCACGGTGATGGTAGCTCCGTTGTCTTTGAATCCTTGAGCGGGTTGCATATGGCCTGTCGGTGATGCTTGAGGTTATCAAAAGCAGCAGCTTGGATCGGGTTGACCTCATTTAGTAACCCAAATTCCTCTGCACCCCAGTAAATTGAGGTAGATGGTGAGTTGGCCTCCAGGCAGTGAGCAGCTGCTCAGGGTTGGCCAAAAGCAGCAATGTTCCATGAAGTGGTGGTGACATTCCAAGGACAGGTAGCTCACAGGTGTCCCAAGTGATCACACCCATAGCAGGCTGCCGGGTGAATGGCTTAATATGGGCAGGTGCTGGCAGTGGTCTGGAGAAGCTGTGAGTGTCCAGTCAGTGGGATCTCTGGGCATCAATATACTGATCAGCTACTACCCCTGGTTGTCTACCAGCAAGGGATTTCTGTCAATGACCCACTCGTAAAAATGTTCCAGGAGGACCAATTGGACAGTATCCGCTAAGGCAGTTGCCTGGCAGCCAGAGAACCATGCATCAACTGATCCTGACATCTGATGAGCCCATTCTGTATAAGGCTGGCCTTCTTTCCATCGTAGACTGCAAAATTTGACCCGATGAGCTTCGAGACTGATTGCATATCTCACTAGCAGCCGTTCCTTGACTTGCTCATAGTCTTTCTTGTCTTCTGCAGGTATGGCTTCAAAGCATTCCAGGTCATGACTGGAAAGCTTGCTGATGTGGATGATGACCCAGTCAGCTTCATTGATTCCCTGGAGGTTGCACTGGGTCTCGAAGACTTGTAGGTATTGGTCGATTTCCTCCACCCCATCCTGAAAGGGTTGGAACATTGCAGGAAATTTATTGTGGCTACCCTAGTCTGTGGCTGCAGTGCCCCCAGCCATCTTCTGTACCTCAAGCATTTTCAGGCTGGTCGTGTCTGCATCTGGGTGATCACATCTTGTGTGGAGGAGTGTTGCAGTAGAGCACCAGACACCACTGGATCTCTCACTGGACCTCAGACATCCTAGACCCTTCCGTGGCTGGCTTGCTGGCTCGGTCGCTGGCCCGGTCATTCTCCATCAACTTGGCTATTAGGGTAGCCTTTGACTTGTTGCTGGTGCTCTGTCCCTTTGATTCCAGCAGATCCTTGAGTGTGCTTCGCTTAAGGCTGGAGTAGCGAAGCTCCATCTGATGAGGACCTGGGGTTGGTTTGGATGTTCCAGGCACAAGGAAGCATCCCACTGCTGCCACAAAATGTGAGGGACTCCTGACACTCCAATGTGTATATCTGCCAAGAAGCTTCTTCCCAAGCTTTGAAACACGAGGCAAATTACTATAGTTATAGCTACCCCAAAGAACTAGACAACACCAGTTTTTGGAGTAAACAAGAACAGCTTTATTAGAGAAACACACTGAATTTATACAGAAAACCATCAAATAAGAGCTAATCACACTATCATAGACAATGCCCACCCCAGACAGTCCAGTGCTCACATAGGAATACATGATACATAGGAAGCAGGGGCGGACTGACCATTTGGAAACTTGGGCACTGCCCGAGGGCCCCGGGGTCAGTATGGGGCCCCATGAGATGCCCCTGGTACCTTTTTCATAGGCTTTTTTGAGTTTGGGCAAGGACACAGGGCCCCATGATCCCCTATTGCCCGAGGGCCCCATGAGTTGTCAGCCTGCCCCTGATAGGAAGCCATATGTTACAATGATAGTTCTTTTGGGCATACAAGTCAACTAGTGACCAGCTTCTTCTGGATAACTTGGAAACACAATAAAACTTAGAGTTCTCTGGGCAATGGTTCTCCTGCTGCCCCAAGTCTGTGACAACATCAATAACTAATGGATTCAGTCTGGTGTCCATAATTGAGGATAGTGATTTTGATGGTGTAATGGCACGAGGAGTTTAGGCACCTATTATATTTGATCTCATGTCAGACTGATATATAATCTAACAGAGCAATATTTATTCCCATGGATCTGATCCCATAGTCTCTGTTGGGTCACAAAGGTTTTTTTTCCTAAATGGGAACTTCTCTATTCAGTACTAGAAAACGGGGACACAAGAGAAATTGAGCTTAATGGCCCTCAGACTTTTTTCATGTGACTGTAAGAATTAACATGGACCTAGCATCAGACATATTGCTTCATGTTAAGTGCAGCATTCTCACTAACTTTTATCTCCTGAAGTATGGTGCATGCCATCTTTGTTTGAGCATCATCAGGGGTCACCAACTGCTTCCTGGACTGAGACGCTGGCCCACAGATGACACAATCATGTACATCCTGCTGCTTGTGAAGTTCTGGGCTGTGTTTACAAATGTATGACACAGGTCAGCCCCTGCTACAGCCTCTCATTTTGTGACTTGCTACAAAGTGACAATGTTGCAGTCTGATCACTGGGGCAGAGGAGACTGAGAAAATGCTTCTTCCTGCCTGCAGCAGACTGATGACATCATCTCAGCCTAGGCAAAGTCACTGACTGGAGCGTAAGGATGGCTTTTCCAGATAAAAGATGGAAAGTTTCTAAAAGCTACTTTGCTGGTGTATTGTAAGACGTGTGAGGAATGTATTTATTCAGCAAGATTACTGATGGGTCTCACTATACCCAAGTACCAGGGGTGGATTGACCATTTGGAAACTCGGGCACTGCCTGAGCGCCCGGGGTCAGAAGGGGACCCCATGAGATGCCCCTGGTACCTTTTTCCTAGGCTTTTTTGAGTTTGGGCAAGGACACAGGGGCCCCATGATCCCCTATTGCCCGGGGGCCCCATTAGTTGTCAGTCCACACCTGCCAGGTACTGTCATTATTCTTTCACCCCAGGGGCGGACTGACCAATTGGGAACTCGGGCACTGCCCGAGGGCCCGAGGTCAGTAGGGGGCCTCATAAGATGCCCCTGGTACCTTTTTCATAGGGCTTTTTGAGTTTGGGCAAGGACACAGGGGCCCCATGATCCCCTATTGCCCGGGGGCCCCATGAGTTGTCAGTCCGCCCCTGTTTCACCCCATATACAGTATGAGTGCTGGGCAGGTCCACCTGATAAAGTGGCCTTGGTTTGCAGATCTAGCCTCTATACATTGGCCTCTGCAAAGTTTGCTTGCTGAGAATTTATTTTTTTTTGATGCAGAAAAGTTTGAGAAAAACACGGCAGGAAGAAAATGGAAAATGTCTTTGTCTCATTAGTGAGCATATTTTATTTCCATGGCTGCGTTAAATAGTAAATGATGGGATTGGTGTGTGGGGGGGTTGGGAGAGGTTATGGTGATGAGAGCATTGTGCGTGCAGACACTCTGGTCTGGGGAAACAGAGGGGAGAAATTGTGAATCATAAGCCCGTGCCTTTCCTGACAGATTACCACTCAAATAAACCTCCCCATCCCCATGTTCCTGTCAGAGGCTCTCATCAAGTGTTTATTTGAATTGATAAGAAATGTGTAACCCCTTCCAGACAGTGCAGACCGAAAATCCACTCTCAGTGTGACCAGTGCTGGGACAAGGTGCTCTGGTGCCCAAGGCGAGGATGGCAAATTGCACTCCCTCCGGACCACTTTAATTTGATATTACAAAAAACTGTCGCTAAAGGAAATTTAAAATGTTTATAGACAAATGTCAGTGGTAAATGGTTTGTCTCAACCCTCTAATTGCTACATCTGCAGGATAGCTTTTTTTGTTGAAAAGCAACAGACTTCCTGTCTGGATCTCCAGTTGAAAATAAAAGAAAAAAAGCCTAAAAAAGTGAATGCAGCCACCACATCTAAGAACTGGAAAGGTGCACTATAATAAATGCTTGCTTTTGGGTTTAATACCACTTTAAGGAGTTAATGAAAATAAGTGCATCTAAAAAAGTGCATCCAAACCCTAAAAAACAAAAATAACATTGCAGCAATCCTAAAGCTAACCATACACTAATAGAATTTTGTTCAAAATGTTTCACTTTGAGAAAGTTCCTTCAATTTTCTAATCTCTAGTAGAGTCAAATCGATGTTCGTTTTTGACCTTAGTGATGAGCAAATCCAAAGGAAAGGGATGGTAAATTATTATTGAATTAACAAACTCTAAATTTCTAACAGTGAATGTGTTTCTTGTTCGGGAAACTCCACTCATTTGAAAATCAAATGTTTAAAACAAAAGAAGCTTTGAAGTACTTTTGAACGTCATTTGTCAAGTCATCGAATATACTAGGAATTTTTCTACGGATGTTCATTTGAAAATCTACTAGTGTTTGGCTGAATGTGGTGGCTACGTCAACTCTCCCTGTGTAATCAACAGAGCTCTGTGACAGCCGCACACTGTGCTCCATTCACACAATGAGGGGCTCTCACACTGCCAATGGAGTGCCATTGATTACACAGAGAGAGTTGCGATCTCCCAGTGTAACCTGCAGGGCTGAGACATCAGTTTGACAACTCAGACCTGCATAGTGCAAGAGACAGCCTGGTGATGCAGAGGAAGGACAGGTTCCCACCTCAGCTGTAACCCCTGTAACATGGTGTCCAAGGTGGGCAACTCTTCTTCCTCTGCCTGCCCAGCACTGAGCAAAACGGCAGCAAACCTCACGAAACTCCAAGGTCATGCTGGTGCTAATGTTGGAGGAACTAGCAGAGTGTTCTTTAAATGGCGTCCATGATGAATGTGTGACCTCCTGTGTGGAGTAAGCAGTAGGGCAGCCCTTTAGTATACGACCTGGAGGCTAGAGGGGATCTCTAGAGTAGCAATGCCTACTACAGCGATTTCCAACTTCCATGGGGTCTCACAAGTAGGGCACGTACATACTTTCATT
This sequence comes from Staurois parvus, assembly GCF_062004578.1. NCBI lineage: Eukaryota > Metazoa > Chordata > Amphibia > Anura > Ranidae > Staurois > Staurois parvus. The sequence continues at coordinate 4,646,265 of NW_028318493.1, forward strand.
GATCCAAGCTGGACCAATGTATCAATATAAAAATTGTCATTTAGCAACTCTCCCATGTTGCATTTTTGGTGCATTTTTCTATTTTTTGAACATCTAGGACAGTGGTTCTCAACCTTCCTAATGCCGCGACCCTTTAATACAGTTCCTCATGTTGTGGTGACCCCCAACCATAAAATTATTTACCCAGTAATTATAATTCATGAAGTGTCGTTTTACCTCCAATACTGCTGCTCTCAACACAGTAGTTGCTTTCTACACAGTAGCTGCTTTCAACACAGTAGCTGCTTTCTACACAGTAGCTGTTCATTACACATCGGAAATGTGTGTTTTCCCCGATGGTCTTAGGCGACCCCTGTGAAAGGGTCATTCGACCCCCAAAGGGGTCGCTACCCACAGGTGGAGAACCACTGATCTAGGGCAACCCTTTCACTTGAATGGGCCACCATACATTCCAGAAACAGTCCAAAGTAGCTCCTGTATCTTTTGTTGGGAGATGCTTTGGTACGTTTTTCTTTTCTTATAGCATTTTTTTGGGTGCTTTGTTATAAAATGCCTATTCTCTTTGTGCATTTGGGGTGTCAATAAAATGAATGACACCCAAGTGCACGTTGCACATTTTCACGCACTTTGGGCATGTATTAGAAATGTATGAAGAAATGCTTGTCTGTGATACCGAAAGGTGTATTCCAAGCCAGGGCTCGACAAATCTCAGGCGCCAGGTTGCCATGGTGAATAGAAAATGCGTCCTGGCGCCCAGGCTGTTGTCAGCCCCAGTGGTGTATCATAGGGGAGCGCAGCAAGGTGCAACATTGCCGGGCAGCTTTCCGGTGTCACTGCCTCTTGTGTGAGGCTGAGGGGTAGGGAGGAGCAGTGCTGTGAGAGTGGGTTAAAGGAGGACAGCAGCGGGAATGTGAAGGGTGGGTTAGGGGAGATGCAGGGCTGTAGTAGGAGGGGCAGGTCAGAGGAGGAGCACAGATGGCAGGAATTGCCGCCTGTGCAGCTTTCAGGGACACCTCCCACTCCAGGGGGACTCTCAGCCTCACCTTTGAGCATGAACCAGCGGCTCTGAACGAACTTTGAGCTGGACACCCCCTTGCAGGGGACGACCCAGTCACTCCGGTTCCCACCCTGGACAGGCTCAGATTGCAGCATAGAGTTGGGTCTGGGCAGGCCAGAAACCGACACCCTCATGACAGCCAGTGTGGCCACTTATCGGTGCCTCATTAGTGAAGCCTCATCAGTGTCCACATTGGTGCCGGCTCATCAGCGCTGCCTCATCAGTGCCCTATCAGTGAAGAAATATTACTTATTTTAAGAAAAAGGAATTTTTTTTCTTTTCTTTGTGTATTTAGTAACAAATAAAAAACCCAGTGGTTATTAAATATGACTAAAAGAAAGCTCTATCTGTCTCAAAAAAAGATAAAAATGTAATTTGGGTACAGTGTTGCATGACAGCGCAACTGTCCTTTAAAGTGTGACAGTACTGAAAGCTGAACATTTGCCTGGGCAGGAAGGGGGCAAAAGTAACCAGTAGGCAAGTGGTTAAAAAAAAATGGCTCCTAACTTTTTTTGCTGGGTCATAGATTCAAATTTGTCAAGCCCTGTTCCACTGTTCCAATGCTCACTCCCCTATCCTGACACCTAGGAGAGCAAATGAGAAGTACTGAAGCCAGGCACAGCCAGGGAAGTAGCATTTTGGCTGACAGCAGAAGTCTCTTTATTACTCTCATGCAGGGGCGGACTGACCATTTGGAAACTCGGGCACTGCTCGAGGGCCCGGGGTCAGTAAGGGGCCCCATGAGATGCCCCTGGTACCTTTTTCATAGGCTTTTTTGAGTTTGGGAAAGGACACAGGGGCCCCATGTTCCCCTATTGCCCGGGGGCCCCATGAGTTGTCAGTCCGCCCCTGCTCTCATTATGAGTGTAGTTCCCACAAGTACATTTCTTCAGTTACGGAAATGTCAACTGTCCCAGGACAGTCCCGCATCTATGACCTTAGTCCCAAAGTTGCTGTCCCAAGTGATTTCCAGTGATCTGTTGGTCATGCACAGCTACACAGTTGGTCAGGTCAAAAAAAGAGAAAAGTCATCTAGTACAAGCAATAAGAAAAAATGGAATAAATCAGTAAATCAATAACGCATTTGTCAGCACCTGGGGTGGTGAGCTCTTAATCCACAGCTTGGGGTTCCCCAGGGCGTGGAGTCTAAGCCCCAGCCTGCTTGTTCACCAGAGCCCCTGATGGTGGGGATGGACTTGGAGCAGGCTGGAACCAGGTCGCAGCCCCCAGGTACACCCAGCTGAGGTAGAAGAGACCACTAGCGGGAGAAGGGTGCAATGGGAGTAGACTAGGAGATCCAGAAGACAAGCCGAAGTCGGGACAGGCGGAAGACAAGCAAGGTCAGGAACGAAGCCGGGGTCAGTACACAGGTAGACAATGTAGGAGAGACGTCAGGGACAAAGTCGGGGTCGGTACACAGAAACACTAGACCGGATACTTGGAAGAACACTGGGGAGCACAGACAACAAACGTTGCTCAGGCAATGTGGGCCAGACTGAGCAGGTCTTAAATAGACAGGCAGACAAGAAGGCGGGCCAAGAAGTGATGAAAGGGAAGAACATAAAACCCAGGGAATAGCAGACGATGCCCATAGGTGAGCAGAGAGAGACACACACATGAAGGAAACACAGCAAGGAGGTAAGACAAAGCAACAGGAGGCTGCAGGCTAACTTGTGACAGCATTATTGTGATAAAAGGCCCCGAGTGGGCAGTCCCCGCATAATAATAGGTGGAGCTTGAATGGGCCAATCCAGTAAGTAGGCAGAGTGGGAGGTATGGCTCAGTCACTGAGTAGGTTTGAGGAAGAATGTGGGTGGGGTCTGGGCAGGACCAGATGCTCATTGGATGTAGGCAGGATTAACAGAGTACTGGGGAGTGGGACTGAAATGTTGGTAAGTATGCAGTTAGGGTAAATATATCAGGGATTCTGGAAGAATGCCAGTGCCCCAGCTGCCTCTACTCAGTGAAATCCAAATGGATTCCATGGCCCATTGTCAGCAGTGTCCCAACGGTGTATACCTGTCACTAAAGAGTTTGCTAAGCAGAGTGAAATAGAGACCTTCTTTTTCAGATGTTTTTTCACCAGGGTCAGCAAAGCAGGTACACCTAATACTATCCATACACAGAGCAATTAGACTGTACCATGAAAAATGATCAAGCAAATCCAATACTATTTGTGGTTGACCGCTGGTCAATCAATCTGGAGCCCCGATTGAACATAGTGGAGAATCTGATTGCGTTCTGCCATATTACTTGATGGGGGAATAAGAAGTTAGGGGGTCACTGTTTAAGTCAATTTTTATTCTAATACAACTAGCTACACATACAATCACAAGTAGTCCCCAGAAACTAAAGCATCCCATAAATTGTGCTACTTTCTTTCCTTCCACCATGGCTGGAAGGAAAGAAAATCACTCACTGAGCTGATGAGGGAATCCCTCCCGCAGTGCTGTAGTGTTCTGCCATTGGGGAGCCTTCCAATGATCACTTCTGGCGGTGCAGTGATTGCTTAAAAAAAATCTGACTGGGACAACCTCCCCATCCATAGATGGATCCAATATCGACTGGTCCCTGCTGATCCAACCTAGATTTGATCTATCTATCGCTGGATCAAGCAATTCATCACCCATAAATTCCATCAACCACAATAATTCAATGGATAATCTGAGAGCTTTAAAAAAGTACATGAAAATTTTTTATTCCAAATGAAAAAAAAACGATTAGATTTTTTGCCATGTTCAATCATTAATTCAACAAATAGGTGGAATCACAAGAACTGATTGTTTCCTCAAATTGCTAAATGTATGTGCAGCTTGTCTGTCAAAACACACCAGACCAGTAGCTACAGTATGTGGCATTTCTCAGGGCAGAATTCCTGGTGACAACAGTGGACCATGCATGTTTAATATGCATTGAAATGCCCACTTGTAGTCTCCATCAGAAGGCTTTGAACCCAAATGGATTCCAATGCCCATTATCAGCAGTGTTCCCATGGGACAACCCAAGTGTGACAGGGTCACAATGCAGAAACACAGTCTGGAGACATCAACAGAGCATTGTCACTAGTGTTGAGCTTGGGTTATACTCCAGGTTCAGCCTGAACCCAGAAATCAGCTGATTGTGCCAGGCCAATGAGCTGTGGGTGGGAAATTCCCTGCCCCGCAGCTGGACATGCCCAAAGGGGCCAGGTTGCTGATTGCATCATTGACCTAATATGGTCATGTGGCTATATTAGGTCAATGATGTCACAAGCATCCCAGTTCCTTTGTTTAAGTGCAACTGTGGGTCAGGGAATGTCTTAGTCACAGTTCATTGGCTCAGGAATGAGAGGTAACTGCCAGATTTGGCGGAAACCAAGCTCATCACTTGTCCTGCCATGAAGGACCTGAACAAGGACCTTCATAACAGGATCGTCAAGGATTACTTTATAGAAAACTGCAGATTTGCAAAGATTGAAGATGACTTTCAAAATCACATTGCTATGTTGAACCTTTTATGAGATTTTAGTGATTGGATATACGTACATCTATAATGTTGGCACCCATTCTTTATGTCTTAATTAGAGACCCTCCTTAGAAATCACCAACAGTCATTGAGCAGTTGCAGGGTGTTGAGCGAGTTCGATGGTTGCACCATGTAGCAGACAGAGCTGTGGGCCTGACATTACCATCTCAGTTCTGGGGACAATTCAAGCCATATTTGTTTTCTCTAACCTTTCTCTGTCACGTCTCGGTATGCCGGCAGGTGCCAGGTGGCACGGGCCCCAGATTTAAGATTCTTCAGATGATTAATGTCTAATTAGAGCTCCAGACAGATGGTGTTGTAGAGGCCTTAATTGGGAAGGAGGTCACTTGTGTGCCTGGCCGGTATTGCATAGGCTGAGGAGATACCTTCACTGTTCACACAGAAGTCACTGCTTCTGTGCCAAGTTTTACCAACTTATCAGTCTTGCCCAAAACTTTCATATTAGTTTTAACTAAAGCAGAGCAGCGGAGAGAACATCATTATATTATTTCTTCACTATTACAGTGAACCTGTGGAAAGAAAAGTGAAGACGATGACATAGAGGGATGAGAAAACTTACAATACATACCATTGCCTCCTTAATACTGTTCTTCCAGACGTACCTCAAAGATAATGAAATAAAAAACAGGTGAATCAAAGTGTGCTTATGATCATCACTCCACCCATCAATCTCGTGAATCTGCCTACTGGTCCTAATGGGATATTAACCTCTACCCACCAGTGTAATGCATTTATTCAATGGCAAGGTAATGTTCAGCTGCTGCACATATGGAGCTCTGTGGTTCTGTAGTGAGAGGTTAAAGTGGAATTTCACCCAAAAGGAGAAGTTCTGCTTTCCCGCCTCCTGCTCTCCTCTCCCACTTTTGGAAACCTTTTTTGGGGGGAATTGGGTACCTGGTTTTGACAGGTATCCACTCCCACATCCGGTCGGATTGCGGATCGATCAAAAGTTCTCCTCCCCCCTTCCCACAACCTTCTGGGACACATCAAAGGTTCCAGAAGACTGAGGGACCATTAAAAAAATGCAGGGCAACCCATATGTGTGCAATAGAAAGCCAGTTGTTCACAGCCAGGTTTCCTTAGTAAACATGCCAGCACCGGAGACCCAAAGACTGGTGAAGAACTGCCTCAGGTGAGGACAGTGCTGGACAGGTAACTGTCCCTTAATTAAAAGGTTATTTTTGGGGGAAACTAAAGCTCCTCTTTATGAATATATAAATTCACTGAAACACAAAAAAAGTAACGTGGCATTTGTAGTGCAGTGTACTGAGCAAAGACCTCTACATTGGGGAGACAAACCAACCACTCAATAAATTAAATCCTACAGGTCAGGACACTTCCTTCACTTTGAGGAAAAGGGACATTCTTTGGGGGGCAGTGAGGTGGACATTTTGGACAGAGATGACAACTGTTTCACATGTGAAAGAGGTCTACATCAAACTGGAACAATAATCCCTGAACAGGGGTGGGGGCCTTCAACACCATCTGTTTTTCACATAATGCAGTTTTTACATCTCTACGTCCACAATCCACACTTTCAGCCATTTGGATCGAAAGATTAGCACCCTTGCAGACTTCCTGACACCAAGAATGGGATGATAAAACTAGAACAGGATGGTTGCACAACTTTCACACCTCCCATCCTGCTCCTGGACAACCAACAACTGCCTTGAAACATTCCATGGTGATTGAATTAAGGTGTTAGTGCTACCTCTGTTGATTTAAATAGTTGGGGTACCTTCCTGAGACTCATAATAGATGAAGAAGTGGCTTGGTGAAGTTATGCAACACATTTAACATTGCAAAAAAGTTCAGTTCAGTATGACTAACTACTATTTGATATACCATGATCTGGATACATGAGAACCTTCACAGACATATTAACACCAGCAGGTTGTGCAATATGGAGCTCCACTTTTAAGCAGGTGCAGTTAGCTACTGTGTGGCTCTGTACTAGAAAAGTGTCTGGTAGGGTAGTGGCACCAGGTGTTGGCCCCCTTTTAGGTTGAGCCTTCCCACAGTGATGTCAGGGGTGAGCCAGCACCCACATATAAGCTAGGTGGGTAGGAGCACACTCGCTCTTGGAGCCTGGGAGCTAAACACCCCATGCCTGCGAAGGATGTAACCAGCACACTTATAGGGCAGGCGGTCAAATGGTGTGGACCTGTACACAGGAGGAGCCAGCTGTAGTCATTCTGTCCCTTATGGAGTTGGGCACTAGGGCAGATTGCAATAGGCCTTTAAGGCCAGGCAGGAGATCCCTGTGTGAGGTTGCTTCCATGGAGGGTCCCTGGAAAAAGTGTACCTAGCTCGGGGAGAGCTTGCGAGAGCCCAGTCTTGTGAATACTTATGACCCTTGGCAGAGGAGAGACTATAGGGAGATGCCTGTCAAAATACTGAACATGCTTTCACTTGTGACTACTGCAGATCTTCCAAGAAATGTGTTTGACTGTGTAATACCAAGTGACTCCGGAATGTATCCCAACCACAGCACCACCTGCATATTCTCTCTGTGCCTACGTGGGTTTCCTCCGGGTCCTCCAGTTTCCTCCCACACTCCAAAGACCTGCTGGTAGGTTATTTGGATCCTGTCTAAATTGGCCCTAGTATGTGTATGTATGAATGTGAGTTAGGGACCTTAGACTGTACACCCCTTGAGGGTTAGGGACTGATGTGAATGTACAATATATATGTAAAGCACTGCATAAATTGACTGGGCTATATAAGTACCTGAAATAAAAAAATAAATGTCCTAGTGATGTGACTGTAATGCCGTTTCCTGACTACAGAAAGTAAAGTGCAGCAAAACTCCTTTTATGTGTGGGCATTCCTTTGGATATAAAGATCTATGGCTGGAAATGTTATTTGGAGGCCCAAAGCAAGGCACAAGATGGCGGAGGGTTCGGCCTCAGCAGGAGTGACAATGATCTAGCAGGCTGGAGTGAGGGCAGAGACTTGTGTTTTGGCACCAAATTCAGCCAACCATGAAGTCCCTCTTAAACACTGAGTTCAGCCATTTTTGAGACCACGCAAGTCCTGATGAAGTGGGAGTGTCTGAACCTGTAAAACAGGTTGGCCACTATGTATTCAATAAAAGACTATTTTGGACTCTATAACCATTAGTGTGGCCCCTTTACTGCCTATTAAATATTCTGAATTCCCTCTGGACCACCCTTCTTGTGGGGGTGTTTAGTACATGTGAACAGCCTTGTAGGCAGGTGCCTACAGAAACGTTAATGTTAATGATCTGCCTTCATTGCATTGAGAAGCACACAAAGCAAGTGATGAGATCACTGGGTCTAAGATAAGGTATGTAATGAAAATGGAAAGGTGTTCTTTCAAAATCTCATTAGCATATCGATGGGGGGGGGGGGGGGGATAAGAGGAACCAGGGAAGGCAAAATATAAGCAGATTAAACTTCAGCTTCAACCAGTATTCCCATAAGCCTGCGTTACTTTTACTTCTACCCTTCTCCACCTCTCTTCTGCCCATTGTATTACATTGAGCGTGTAGGGAGAAATGTTATTGATACGACCTAGATGCATAATGTTACATATTTCAGCATTACATTTAATTTGCCAGTTAACTATGTTGCCATTTTATCAAGCTCTCTCTGTAATATGTCACTATTCTGCTGAGCTTTAATAATTCTGCATAATTTGTGTCATCAGCAAAAATGGTAACATTACAATCTCTTTCATCCCCAGATCATTAATGAGTAAATTGAAGAGAATTGGTCCCAACACCGATCTGTGGTACACCACGACTAATATTCTCAGTACGTTCCCTTTGTCTTTTAACCAGTCCTTTACCCAAGTACAATCAATGCACAGAGCTCACTCCAGTCACACTCCCTCCTCACCTACCCACCCTGCCAAGGACCCTTGCTAATGAAACTGGGCTTCCAGATATAAGAACATGTGACCTCCACTATATGGCAATGCTCTGGCCATGCCTTAGCCACCAACTACATCCCTGTAAACATTTTTAAGTGCCCCGCCAGACATTTTGGGGGGAAGAGAGGGTGGTGACCTGAAAGGATAAGAAGGGAGTATAGTCAATGGTGGCCAAAGAGGGTGGTGGATGATAAAGAAGGGGATGAAAATGCAGCACTTTTCCATTCCTCTTTGTTTGTAGCTGCACTCATTTGGTGTTGCCTTTCTCTGGGTCTCAGACAGCATGGAGAACACCAAAGTATGTCTCTGTGTCACGGTCAGGCTCAGAGACCAGTAGCTATAGCAATAGAGAGGCTCCCACTGACCAGCAGGGAAGGTATACAAGCAGGTCACTCTGACAGATGATGTGGGCTCACCCAAAGTGTGGGGTCTGAGCACTGATCAGAATTCATCAGAGCTCCTGATGGTGAAGATGAGTTTTGCAGCATGTAGTGCCAGGTTGTGGTCCTCAGGATTTCCCCACCAGGAAGTGAGAAGGCTGGGGTCCAGCAACAGATATAGCAGATAGGGATCAAGCAGAAGCACAGTCAATAAACAGGCCAAAGGCTGTTAACAAGTGGTTGCAGGTTGGAATCAAGCGGAAGCCTAGTCAAGGAACAAGCCAAAGGATTGTAACAAGTGTTAGTTAAGATACGGATGGCAACAAGATATTGACTGAAGAGAGCACAATAATCTGGCAAACAGGAAGTGGAGAGACATGGCTTAAATAAGAAGTTCATGGGATGAGCAAAGAGTTCAAATGTCAGGTTTCAATTTCAAGTTCAAGGCAAGATTATCCAAGGAATTGTCCAGGGAGCCGTCCAGCATCTCAGGTGGCTCAGCAAGATGAGATACTGCCAGACACAGCAGACGGTTCAGATCTAGGTCCTGACACTCAAGTGGTCAACTGCCCTAAAGAGAGAATCCCTGCCCATCACATCCCTCACTGCACGCGTATGACCTATATTATGTTTGTATGTGAAATATTTGTGATGTGCTGGAGATGAGCCAGTAAACCACATAAAGATCTGGCAAGTTCCCAGGTATGCCAATCAACAGTTCTGAACACTGTCACATGGGGGGAGTGCCAAGACATAAACCCTCTTTGCCTCTTTCTGACCTGTATGGTGTCAGTATGTGAAATATCTATGGAAGGCCAGAAATGATCCAGTAAACCAGATAGAAAGTTGTCATTGATGGACAAGATCCAGCAAGTTCCCAGGTATACCAATTCTTAAACATAGTCACATGGGAAGTGTCAAGATGTCAATCCTTACTGCCCCCTTATGATCTGCACAGTTCTGGCATGTGAAATATTTGTAATTAAAACAAAAAAGTAAGCTAATGCACATCCAGATCACAACATTAGTGAAGAAAGAGTTAATTACATAACTAAGGGTGCTGAAACCATAGACTAAGTTTCCTTAGGAAAGACCCAGGAATAATATACTCTAAATAACAGGCAGCACTTCAGACAGCTAGGTTTTCAAATTTTATATATTTATGAATGGAAGCTTCCTCTATCTAGACCCCTGGTGCCTAACCTTTGGCCCTTGGACCTCAGCAGTTTGTAGTAGGAACACTGATTAGGGTAATAGCATTGATCTCTACTAGCCTCATGTAAGATGTTCCCAGTTTTGTATTGTCTTCTGCAGCATATCCCCAACCAAAAATGTAGTATGTCCACACTCTCCGACCTTCATTTCCTCTGTTAGATCTGCAGTTTCTTTTTTTTTTTTTTAATTCTTTATTTGGAAATAATCAGCATTACATGGTTCTAACTTTAAAATAAAAATGAGGGGAGATAGGAGGAACCCCTGCCTTATCTCGTTGGAAAGGGGGCCAAGGGCACCTAATTGGACCCAAGCCGAAGGGTTGGAGTATATTGTAGTGATCCAACACTTCCTCCCGGTACCCAAACTAATATTGGTCTATAGTGGCATGTATAGAAGGCCATGCCTTTCTCTGCATCAGCCAAGAAAAGCACCATAGGCACATGTAGGGCTTGAGAGTAATATATAGCGTTCAGAACTCGCTGTGTGTTGTCTCGGCATTCCCTGTCTGGAGTAAATCCTGATTGATCAGGATGTATTATACTTGGAAGGTAATTCAACAGTCTGGAAGCCAGGATCTTCATGAAAATCTTTAAATTTACGTTGAGTAGTGAACTAGGTCGGTAGCTAGGGGAAAGGGTGGGGTCCTTGCCTTCCTTGGGAAGGACTGTGAGGTGTACTTGCAGGGCCTCTTCGAGGATGACACGGCCATCTCTAAGAGAATTGAAATCTATGGGCCAATTTTTCAGACAACGTTTTATAATACCAGAGAATAAATCCGTCAGCCCCGAAACCCTGCCAGGCTGCATGGCCAAAAGAGACTATGAGAAACTCATCTGTCATCAATGGGACTTCTAAAACAGAGATTGCTTCCGAGGATAACTCAAGTATCCCAGAGGCCTGGATATACTGTCTGGCTGCATCCCATTTATCGTTCTCAACAGGAATAGAAGCTTGGTTTCCCAGATTGCACAGGGGGATGTAATAATCCAGGAAAGCTTTGGCAGTCTCAGGGGTGAGGATACAGGGGCATTCTCCAGCATCTTCACCTGCATGATATAAGTTCTCACTCTGGTCGCTCTGAGGGCATTCGCCAACATTCTACTGGGTTTGTTGCTGAATTCATAGAAAGCTCTTCTGCCCCAGACCAGGTTTTCCCACAGCCTTATCAATAAGTAGAGAATTAATTCAAGATCTGCAGAATATATTTTTTTAAATATATTCTTCAGATTTATTTTTACAAATAAAAAAGTCATTTTAACATATATTTTTACATATATTTGTAAATGCATTCCAAAAATGTAGATTTGTATTTTTAAAGACATACAGTATATTTGAAATGTATTTTTACAAATATTTTTCATATATTTTGTAATAAAAATGCATTTCAACATGCAGTATATTCATATATATATATATTTATTGAAATATATTAGGGCTCAGCAGAAATTGGCATCCTACCTATTTATTTCGGCAAATTGTGCTATAGCTCAAGCTTGAAGAACCCCTTCGGTTGTCTTCCAGGGTATGAAGACCCGGATGAATGCTATGTTGTTCAATGAACAGATGTCTAGCATTCTTCATGATTCTCATCCGAGATTCCTTAAGGTTTGGGAACCTTGGGTACGTTATTCCTTGCCATCCCTGCCTCCTACTAGTTATGGCCTCTTATAGTCGCTGTCTGTGCTAGCCCTGGATCCGTGATCCTTCTAATTTCCCTTCTTCCATGTTTTCTTTCTGATTCCCTTTTTTTTTTTTAATTTTCTTTTTCCTTTCTTCTAACTTTTTTTCTTTCCTCTACTTTTTCCGATACTATGTTGGATTACTGCTGCTATTTGGTTCGGCTTTTAGCCGTCCCTCCTTGATGTCATTGGACATTTCGTTATTTGACCAATACAAGTCAGCAGGATGTCTCTGTTTATGTGTTATTGTTCTGCTCTGCCCCTGTGTGGGTGTATCTTGAGCTTGTTGTATTCTTAAAACAAACTTTCTTAATAAAAATATTGAAACAGAAATATATTTTGAAATATATTGAATATGGCCAAAATTGTAGCATTTTAAATATATGTCATTATATTTTGGAAGAATAATTTTAAAATATATTTCAAATATATTTTTCTTCCATATGGGGTATAAAGACTATATTAGCAGATATGCCCATTGTCCTCTCACCTTGATATTTTTTTCCCCCCAAAACACAGGCATTTTGCAGATGCATGGGGGTGCCATTAATGTTTTGTTTTGTGGTTCCAACTTTTAACCTTCTTAAATAGTGTTTCCACATCATATGTATGCCAGGCCTCTGGAACGCTTAAAAAAACACAAGAAAATAGCACGTCAACATCGATTCACAACAGCAGACTGAATACAGTTGTGTCATTACCGTTCCTTCATCAGCTGTATTTACCACACACTTAATTATATTGATCTTTCTGAAGTAATTTGACAATAAAAGGCAATTTACACAATTTATGGTGCCGCTTATTGCCTGTTAAAGTGTAATTAGCTCTAACAATGATCTCCTCTTATTTGCGCCCTTTTGCTTTGTTCAATACATCATTGAAATTGTTTTTGATGAGTGCCAAATGCTGTTGATCATGTCAGATCATGTCAGAAATCCAGTGCTGTCCTGTGTCCTGTGCACTTTAAAGTGTAATCACAAGCATGATCAGCTCTGCCCAGGTCACCTATGTGAACTACAGAACACCTTCGATCTAAGTCATGGAGATGAGGCGGGGGGTGCTCTACAGTCCTTTCTTAGGATAACCATGCTTTTCCTTCATAGATACAATGCAGTGAGCCAGTGTCATTTTAGGACAAGAAGTGGGTTACTTGCAGGATCACAAGGTAACAAAGGCAAAAATGCCAGAAAAAAAAGAAAACAAATGCAAGCACCATATCCAAGAACTGGTAAGATGCAATAGATTACATTTTTCTTCTTGGTATTAGATTCACTTTAACACCTTCCCGCCTGGCCTATTGTAATATGACGGCTGGGCGGGATACCTATTCCGTGCCATGTCGTGATCTTTCGCCAGTGGACACAGCTGATGACTGACCATTGTACCAGCCTGTTGTCGGTACCATATGATCGCTGTGACCAATCACAGAAGTCACATGACATGTAAACAATAAATGGCTTCATTTCATGCCATTAATTGCTTACAATTGTGCTGCTAGCCGTGATTAGTGACAATGATCATATGGTACAGACTGAGCCAATAACAGTCCATCTGTACCATATGATCAGCTGTGGCCAATCACAGCCAATCACAACAATAACTACTGAATTAATCCGTTTCATTCAGTAAAAATGGTTGCTTATACCAGTGAAATTCACTGGTATAAGCAATCATAATGTGTAAGAGAAAAAAAATCCTGATCACTTGTCCAGAGTAGTACAATGTTACTATGCTAACATTGTATTGCTCTGGTCACAGGAGTAAAAAAAGTAAAAAACTAAATTTTAAAAATGCAATTAAAAATTTTTTAAAAATTTAAAAATATATATTTTTTTTACATACTGTCACTAGTCAGTGTCCCTGATTACTTTCACACCAGTTATATGATGATACTGTACTGCATTAGTGACACTACATTAAAAAAAAAGTTAACATTTTTTTTAATTTCTTCATTTTCCACAAATGTATGACAAAAAATGAATACTTTAAAAAATTTGCCATGCCTCTTACTAAATACCTCATACTGTCTGCTTTCCAAAAAGGGAAATTTGGGGGTTATTTGTACTGTCCTACCATTTTTGGGCCTCAAGAAATGAGATCAACAGTCTACATCAGGATTGATTGATTTTCAGATATATACCATAGTTTGTGGACTCTATAATTTTCCTACCAGCTAAATAATAAACACTGATTTGGGTTCTTTTCACCAAAGAAATGTAGCATAATATTTTTGGTCTAAAGTTTTGAAGAAATATTATTATAAAAATCAAAATGCATTTTATTTCAAAATTGTCTGTCTCTTTTTGGTTATAATGCAAAAAATAAAAAAAAAAGGTGATGATTAAATACCACCAAAAAAATCTCTATTTCTGTGAAAAAAAATTATAAAAATTTCATATTGGTACAGTGTTGCAATTACCATTTAAATTGTGAGAGTGCTGAAAGCTGAAAATTGGCCTGGGCAGGAAGGGGGTATAAGTGCTCGGTATTGAGGTGGTTAAATAAATTAATTTGTGGTAGCAGAGAGTTTCTTGTGAGGTCTCCATTAAAGAGAACAGAACAAAGAGCCCTTTTGAGGTTTCATGAGATAAAGTAAATAAAGTAACTAGTAACAACAGTTATATGACATTTTTGTGTGAAAAAATACCACACCTGAGTGATATCTCAGTTTGTGAAATAAATAAACATTGTTGGTAAAAAATTATTATGAGGCAAAATCAGATTTAAATTAGGCCCATTTCACATGGGAGTTCCATATGTCCGTTTTGCATTTGTCCGTTTATGGATGAAAAACCGATATCCATGTATTTCTATGGACTAGCAGATGTAAACAGATGATCATCTGTTTACATCCGTTAATGTCCACAGCCATTAACATCCATTTTTTTGAACAGATGAAAACCCTATTTTTCTTCTGTTGAAAAAAACGGAACGGATGTAAACAGACCAAAAAAACTCATGAAAATGGACAAAAATGGATGTAAACAGACAAAAAACAGATGAAAACAGATGTAAACGGACAAAAGCGAATGTGAAGGGTTGAAAAACGGATGTAAACTGATGACAAACGGATTAAAAAATGAATGAAAAACGGATGTAAACTGATGAAAAACTGACGCAAACTGATGAAAAACTGATGTAAACTGATGAAAAACTGATGTAAATTGATGAAAAACTGATGTGAACTGATCCGTTTTTTCTTAGAAAAAACGTGACTGAACTGATGAAAAAAAACGGAATGCCCGTGTGAAAGGGGCCTTACTGATCCTAATTCCTTTAGCACACATGGATGAATCTCACCTTGGTCAAATGTTTTACTTCTCTTCATATAACATGTATGCCAACATGTCATTGTATCTCTTCGTTTGTCCACCAGTTTCACAGAAGACCTGTTTGGATCTCCGGAGTCCAGGAATTGTAGTTTTAAGTTTGTTATCCAGCTTTCAAAGGCAGCTCTCTGTCATATGGGGTCCCCTGAGCAAGGAAAGGATGAGAATGTAACAAGTTTGGAACAGTCTAGTAAAAATGTATTGATCTTGAGAAAAGATGGAAAGATAAAGCTAATGCATTTCCGGGGCCTAAACTCCACCTTTCTCGGGGCTTGAATGAAAACTGCACCGGTATTATCCCAACCCTTATTTCTTTGTAGTTGCTAACCAGTATTGGTTCCTATTACTGCCAGCAGTCAAGCCCTCCTGAAGGGGGAGTTATGAGCCCCCGAACCATTAATGAATGGTTGCTCTGTGCGGAGATTTGTTTCTGGCTGAGGTATGCTACTGAATGTTCTTCCCTATTACTTTCCTGGGGCAAGACTGGTCCTAGACCAACATCAGAGGCATCAATTTGCCTCAACTTGACCGAAGTTGGAATGATTAACATTGGTCCGTTAAATTGGTCCCTTAAATATAACTTTTCTGCTTCTTCATTCCATTTCATGATGGTGGACTTGCTCCTTTTGGCGAGATCGGTAAGTGGATCGTATAGTAGCAAAGTAAGGCACAAACCGCCAGTAGTATTCAACGTTCCCTGGAAAGGCTCTAACCTGAGCTGGGGCCAACTCATAGCTGCTGCAGTTTTGTCCATTAGGGGTTTTATGAACCCCCACCCAGTGCTGTAGCTAATATATATAATGAACCCCCTCCCAATGATGTAGCCAAGATAACAAGCTTTTCCCAGGCTTATTGCATATTTTTTGGATTAGTTGTTAACCTGGCCTTCCAAATGGAATGTAGAACTGCCTGGATCATCTGTAGTTCTGAATTCCAATCAAAAATAAAAATAAAAACATCATCCAGATATGCAAAAGAATATACTTTATGGTGTTTAAGAACACAGTCCATCTTTCTTTGGAATGAGGCCAGAGCCCCAAGTAAGTCAAAAGGCGGGACCACATATTGGTATAGCATATCTGATATCACAAAAGCTGTCTTTTCATTTGTCCTGGTGGTTAAGGGAACTTGCCATAATCCTTTGGTAAGATCAGGGGTGGAAATGCACTTGGTTGGAACAATCTATCAACTGATCCACCAAGGGCAAAAGAATCAAATTTAAATATTTCATTTAGTTTCCTGAAGTCATTACTGAACCTCAAGATGCCAACCAACTCAAATATGAGCTTTATGATTCTTGACCTCTCACTATTAAATTCCTTTATAACCCCTAGGCAGGGGCGGACTGACCATTTAGCCACTCGGGCACTGCCTGAGGGCCTGGGGTCAGTAGGGGGCCCCATGAGATGCTCCTGGTACCTTTCATAGGCTTTTTTGGGTATGGTTTGAGTGTGGGTGAGGACACAGGGGTCCCATGATTTCCTATTGCCCAGGGGCCCCATGAGTTGTCAGTCCGCCCCAGCCCTAAGGACTAATATTTCTTGTACCTCTTCTGAAATAGCTTGTCTCTGAGCTTCAGGTTCCCAATAAGGTCTTAACTTTACCTTGACATGAGGTTCAGTCAAAATGGTGTGGTAAATTACATTAGTTCAGCCAGATAAATCTGAAAACAAACATTCTGAAAACTGGTATACCTTACACTGATGATAATTTAGGATCAATTTCTACTGAGAGAGCCTCTCAATCCTTACAGGTTTTACAGGTTTTATAAACAGTATATTTGGAAGGGCTTTCTTTTTCTACATTGTAGATGACTTCTCTGGTTTCTTCTTTGATAGCATAGAAGTTCTGTTATTTTGTCATAAATTTGCTATCTAAAGTCGGCACCAAAACTAAGACTCTATCTCCCGCTTTCAAACTTCTGATTTTAGCAGAAGTGTTAAAAAGTCTGGTCTGCTCCTCTTGGGTTTCCACATACGTTCCTGAACTAAGACTACCGCTATCCTATCCTGCGTATATGATATATATGTGGTATGGCATTTAGCCTTCATGTTTCCTGGGCTATATGCAGGTGTCCCTGGAGACATCTACTAAACGCAAGTTTAAACTGGGAAAACCTTGTGGACAACTGTGGCATTTTTTACCCATCTTTTTTTAAGTATACCATATGTAGCACTACCCCCGTAGGGGCCGCTGGATTTCATTCGGGTCCCCCTATGCTCTGCATGGCCAGGCAACACATATTTCCCACAGTTTGCATACCGGAGTCAGTAAACAGTCCTTGAGCTTGATTTGTGATTTTATGGAGGGGTTAAACTTGGATAGGGCCTAGGGGTATATGGGATACCCAAGGAATTGTAGAACTTTAGGACAACTCCTTAGCAGCTATGTGCAAAGATTCAAATTAGCAATAGTAT
Source organism: Staurois parvus (assembly GCF_062004578.1). NCBI lineage: Eukaryota > Metazoa > Chordata > Amphibia > Anura > Ranidae > Staurois > Staurois parvus. Next base: position 4,663,764 of record NW_028318493.1, read on the forward strand.
CTTCTTGAAGAGTACTAAAGGCTCCTAGGTGTACCTCCTCAGACTCCGGATAATTCCTTCTCTTCACTCAGCTGCCTGAGGGTGTACCTGAGCAAGGGAGCTCAAGAGCTGCCGATTGAACAGTCCCAGATGAGAAGCTTGTTGGGTATTGCACCTGAACGCCCTCTCCCCTTATCTGGCCCAGGGGGTGAAAGGGTACTCACTGTCCTCTCCTGTTAGCTTAGTGGGTTGGTGGCTGCTTTCAGGCCTTATGCTGAGCTGGCTCCTTCCCTGCTACACAGGCTTTCCTCCCCAGGAGACATTGAGGCAGTGGAGATCCTCTTCTCCAGCGAACTGCCTGTAGATGGGCTCCCCATCTTCCACCCAACACTGCACACCTCCCCCCAGGCTCTGCCACATTTGAGGGTTGGCCTGGTCACAATGCCCAGCCTCCTGCCAGGGGATTGGCCAAAGTTCCTCAAACATGCAATTCTGGGCCTCATCCTTTGTCTAGCAAAACGCACCCTAACTAACCTGGAGGGCATTACATCTACAAGGGTTCATACTAAACTATTTATCCAGACCATCAGTTTGGGGATGGTACACGGAAGTTCGTAGGTGATTACATTTTTTCAACTGACAGAGTTATCTTTGACATACAAAGGGATTATTTGATCTTTCAATATTTTCCTAGGAATACCAGTTTGAAAACACAAAGAACAGCTCTTTTGCTATAACCTTAAAGGATGTGTTTCCATGAAAGATTGCTTCTGGATACTGGATGGCATAGTCAAGACTACCAGTATGTGCTGGTGCCCCTTAGCAAGTTTCTGCAGTGGCTGGACCAGGTTCATAGCAATCTTCTTCAAAGGGTCTCAGTTACAGGCAAGGGTACCAATATACTTCATAAACGGTGTTGGGTGCATTGATTTGACACTCAGGGAAAGATTTACAGTAGTCCTCAACTGGTTTGTATTACCAGACCAGAAAAAGTGCTGCTTGGTGCTCTCTATTGTTTTTTTCTACCTCTAAATGACCACCCGACACATGCGCGTGGGCCAGATCCAATACCACCTATTGTGAGACTGGAGAATCACCAGCTATTCCACAACTTGCTCCTGTTCCTTCTTTACAAAATAAAGATAAACTGCAAAATAGAATAACTTTTGGTTTCAGAGACACGCTGCTTATCACCTTCACATTGCCAGTGCATTTGCCAAATTGGGAGCCCCAAAATCTTCCCTGACCTCCAATGTATTTGATATATCTGGCACTGGGACAGTTTCTTCTGACTCCCAAAACTTGACTGCTTGTGGAAAGTTGTCAGGTACCTATGACGTCAACAATCCTTAAGTTCAGGCAAAACAGCAATATCATTTATTCAGACACATTTTCAGAACTGGTTACCGCCTGTACCTTTCCCAAATAAAAGGAAAATCACAGTCCAGTATTACACTGTGTAGCAAGTTCTTAACTACACCCATGGCATGCTTTTCAGTTCCAATAAATGGCTTCACTGAGTGCAATAGTAATAGATGTACTGTAGATACTACCAGGGGCAGACTGACAACTCATGGGGCCCCCGGGCAATAGGGGATCATGGGGCCCCTGTGTCCTTGCCCAAACTCAAAAAAGCCTATGAAAAAGGTACCAGGGGCATCTCATGGGGCCCCTACTGACCCCGGGCCTACATATACTCATCCAACTTTGGAGTTGTTGGGTTAAATGATAGCCTGCCACTGTCAGCAGTGGGGTACCATGGGAAGCTAGGCATGTAAACAGTGTTGGCAGGAGCTCAGTGGGAGTGCAGCAATGAGAGGATATTGCCTGAGGTTTCTCTATGCATGGACCAGGCCAGACCAACATGTAGTCAGGTGGACCCTATCTATTTGGCTTCCCCTTAGGGGGTTAGCCTGGTGCAGTGTAAGGACGTTATGTATTTGTGAGACTAACCATATCCCCTCTGGCATGGGATGCTGGACTCTTGGACATCCCTCTTGTAGGAACTGATATCTTGCCTCTCCCCTCACTCCACTCGGAACTGTTTGGAACTGCAAGTTATAGTTACATAGTTAGTCTGGCTGAAAAAAGACAAAAGTTCAACCATCAAAAAAAAAAAAGTTATAATCCTACATCCACAGTTGATCCAGAGGAAGGCAATAAAACCCAGCAAAGCATGATCCAATTTGATCCTGCAGGGAAAAAAAATATTTCCTAAACCCCCGAGAGGCAATCGGATATTCCCTGGATCAACTTTACTTATAAATGTTATATCCAGTTATATTCTGTGCATCCAAGAAAGAATCTGGGACTTTATTTAGGCAATCCACTGAGCTGGCCAGAACCAACTCTTGACGGAGTCTATTCCACATTTTCACAGCTCGCACTGTGAAGAAACCTTTCCGTGTTTGGAGATTAAATCTCTTTTCCTCCAGACATAAAGAGCGCCCCCTTGTCCTCTGTGATGACCTCAGGGTGAATAACTCTACACCGAGTTCACTATATGGACCACTGATGTATATATACATGGAGATCATATCCCCCCTTATGTATTATACATGGAGATCATATCCCCCCTTATGTATTATACATGGAGATCATATCCCCCCTTATGTATTATACATGGAGATCATACCCCCCTTATGTATTATTCATGGAGATCATATCCCCCCTTATGTATTATACATGGAGATCATATCCCCTTATGTATTGTACATGGAGAACATATCCCCCCTTATGTATTATACATGGAGATCATATCCCCCCTTATGTATTATACATGGTGATCATATCCCCCCTTATGTATTATACATGGAGATCATATCCCCCCTTATGTATTATACATGGTGATCATATCCCCCCCTATGTATTATACATGGAGATCATATCCCCCTTATGTATTATACATGGAGATCATATCCCCCCTTATGTATTATACATGGTGATCATATCCCCCCTTATGTATTATACATGGTGATCATATCCCCCTTATGTATTATACATGGAGATCATATCCCCCCTTATGTAACATACATGGAGATCATATCCCCCCCTTATGTATTATACATGGAGATCATATCCCCCCTTATGTATTATACATGGTGATCATATCCCCCCTTATATATTATACATGGTGATCATATCCCCCTTATGTATTATACATGGAGATCATATCCCCCCTTATGTAACATACATGGAGATCATATCCCCCCCTTATGTATTATACATGGAGATCATATCCCCCCTTATGTATTATACATGGAGATCATATCCCCCCTTATGTAACATACATGGAGATCATACCCCCCCCTTATGTATTATACATGGAGATCATATCCCCCCTTATGTAACATACATGGAGATCATATCCCCCCTTATGTATTATACATGGAGATCATATCCCCCCTTATGTATTATACATGGAGATCATATCCCCCCTTATGTATTATACATGGAGATCATATCCCCCCTTATATATTATACATGGAGATCATATCCCCCTTATGTATTGTACATGGTGATCATATCCCCCCTTAATCTTCTCTGCTCAAGAGAGAATAAATTCAGTCCCTTTAATCTTTCCTCATAGCTGATCTCCTCCATGCCTCTTATCAGTTTGGTTGCCCTTCTCTGTACTTTCTCCAGTTCCCCAATGTTCTTTTTGTGAATTGGTGCCCAAAATTGAACTGCATATTCCAGATGAGGTCTTACTAATGATTTGTACCGGGGGGGATGATATCTCTCTCTCTCTGGAGTCTATACCTCTCCTAATACAAGAGGTGATTTTGCTCGCTTTAGAAACTACAGCTTGGCATTGCATGCCATTATTAAGCTTGTGATCTACCAGAACAACCCATGGTTCCAGTAAAGAACAAGTTAAAGAGCACTTGCACTCCCCAAATACATAACAGCATGCTGAGGTTCTAAAGTTGATTATTAGATCGACGTCTCTGGAGTGGGAACAGCCATAATGGATCAAAATGTGGCCAATTCCAGCTTAACTGGCTAAATTTTAATCCATCTATGGGCAGCACAGTGGCTAAATGGTTAGTACTTCTACTAGGGTCGTTGGTCCAAATCCCAACCATGGCACCACCTGCCTGGAGTTCATTGGTCACACATTTTATATTTCTTACCTGCCTGGAGTTTGCATGTTCTCCCTGTGCCTCTGTGGGTTTCCTCACGGTACTCCGTTTTCCTCCCACACAAAAAATAAATCTATGGCCACCTTAAGCGCTCCTCTTAGTTTTTTAAACCTTTTTATCTCACTTATATCAGTAATACAATTTCAGGCCCCCAACTTTTAGGGATTTTACTGCCTTTTTTTCGTTATCGCATCTAAATCTTTCTTATTCAGCCATATCTTAGTTCTTTTATTCCTAGAGAAATTGATCACTTAGGGATGTCATTCTGGTTACTTTATTTTGTTTCAACTTTTTTACATATTATGATTTTAGCTTCAGGGACTTTATTCATCTCTACACCTTCCCACTCTACAAGACCAAGTGCTCTGAAAAGTCTTCAAACTCATTTCCCGAATCTTCCTTTGTCCAGTATTTTATTAAACACTAACTAACATGTTATCCTATTGTAGTCCAAATGTTTCTGGATCTACGGCTTAGAAATGGTATCTCTTCTATTGGAAATGACTTACAGCTCTTCCCATGTAGTTGGGTCAGCCACTACTTGTGGAAGATAATTGCCTTGCCATGTGGATAAAAATATATATATCTATTGCTAGAAACACATGATACATGTCCCAGTGGATGGTTGGACAGCTGAAATCGCCTGTAACAAGAAGTGTATTTTCTGCTCCCCGCTTCCTTACTTTGCAGCAATGTACTACAGTAACACCCGGCATGTGAGATGTTTTATATCAAGAGAAAATAAAGTTATTACATTTATATTGTATGTTTATTAAAGATAACGTTTACGGTAATCTGTTTATATCTCACTAGGGACGCACCGATACCGGTAATCTGTTTATATTTTACTAGGGATGCACCGATACCGGTAATCTTCTTATATTTTACTAGGGATGCACTGATACCGGTAATCTTCTTATATTTTACTAGGGATGCACCGATACCGGTAATCTTCTTATATTTTACTAGGGATGCACCGATACCGGTAATCTTCTTATATTTTACTAGGGATGCACCGATACCGGTAATCTTCTTATATTTTACTAGGGATGCACCGATACCGGTAATCTTCTTATATTTTACTAGGGATTCACCGATACCGGTAATCTTCTTATATTTTACTAGGGATGCACCGATACCGGTAATCTTCTTATATTTTACTAGGGATGCACTGATACCGGTAATCTTCTTATATTTTACTAGGGATGCACCGATACCGGTAATCTTCTTATATTTTACTAGGGATTCACCGATACCGGTAATCTTCTTATATTTTACTAGGGATGCACCGATACCGGTAATCTTCTTATATTTTACTAGGGATGCACTGAGACCGGTAATCTTCTTATATTTTACTAGGGATGCACCGATACCGGTAATCTGTTTATATTTTACTAGGGATGCACCGATACCGGTAATCTGTTTCTATTTTACTAGGGATGCACCGATACCGGTAATCTTCTTATATTTTACTAGGGATTCACCGATACCGGTAATCTTCTTATATTTTACTAGGGATTCACCGATACCGGTAATCTTTTATATTTTACTAGGGATGCACCGATACCGGTAATCTTTTATATTTTACTAGGGATGCACCGATACCGGTAATCTTCTTATATTTTACTAGGGATGTACCGATACCGGTAATCTTCTTATATTTTACTAGGGATGTACCGATACCGGTAATCTTCTTATATTTTACTAGGGATGCACCGATACCGGTAATCTTATATATCTTACTAGGGATGTACCGATACCGGTAATCTTCTTATATTTTACTAGGGATGCACCGATACCGGTAATCTTTTATATTTTACTAGGGATGTACCGATACCGGTAATCTGCTTATATTTTACTAGGGATGCACCGATACCGGTAATCTTTTATATTTTACTAGGGATGTACCGATACCGGTAATCTTCTTATATCTTACTAGGGATGCACCGATACCGGCAATCTTCTTATATCTTACTAGGGACGCACCGATACCGGTAATCTTATATTTTACTAGGGATGCACCGATACCGGTAATCTTCTTATATCTCACTAGGGATCGGTATCGGTGCAGACACCAAGTGTTTTCAGAAGTACTTAAACTCGTGAAAATACTCCTGATACCTTATTATTATTATTATTATACAGGATTTATATAGCGCCAACAGTTTGCTCAGCGCTTTACAATATAAAGGGAGACAATACAGCAACAATACAGTTCAATACAAGAGGGGTAGGAGGGCCCTGATCCTTGGAACTTACAATCTAAGATCCGATACTCTGCGGTGCAATTTGCATTATTGGACGCAAATTGCAGCAGAAAGATTAGCATGCGATTTGAACAGGAATGCGATTTCCCACTGCTCCTGTGTGAACCCAGACTTGTCATAACCCGAGTTCACACAGGAGCGGTGCATCCTGTACTGACCAATCAGATGCCGTCTAGCCCGAACTGTCAGTGCTGCAAGGAGAGGAAAGAAAGTGGCAGGGATTTCAAATCCCCCCTGCATTCTCTCCTACCATTAAGACTCAGCATGGGATGCCTGCAGGGAGATTTCCCGCACCGCTCCTGTGTGAACTCGGGCTATGACAAGTCTGGATTCACACAGGAGCAGTGGGGAAACCTCATGCGATTTGGATAGGAATCATATACCTGTTCAAATCACATAGTTACATAGTTAGTCTGGCTGAAAAAAGACAAAGGTCCATCCAGTTCAACCATTAAAAAAAAAACAAAGTTATAATCCTATACCCACAGTCGATCCAGAGGAAGGAAAAAAAAAACAGCAAAGCATGATCCAATTTTTTCCTGCAGGGAAAAAAAATCCTTCCTGATCCCCCGAGAGGCAATCGGATATTCCCTGGATCAACTTTACCTATAAATGTTAGTATCCAGTTATATTCTGTGTATCCAAGAAAGAATCCAGGCCTTTTTTTAAGCAATCCACTGAGCTGGCCAGAACCAACTCTTGAGGGAGTCTATTCCACATGTTCACAGCTCTTACTGTGAAGAAACCTTTCCGTGTTTGGAGATTACAGTTCTTTTCCTCCAGAGATAAAGAGTGCCCCCTTGTCCTCTGTGATGACCTCAGGGTGAATAACTCTACACCAAGTTCACTATATGAACCACTGATGGAGATCATATCCCCCCTTATGTATTATACATGGAGATCATATCCCCCCTTATGTATTATACATGGAGATCATATCCCCCCTTATATATTATACATGGAGATCATATCCCCCCTTATGTATTATACATGGAGATCATATCCCCCCTTATGTATTATACATGGAGATCATATCCCCCCTTATGTATTATACATGGAGATCATATCCCCCCTTATATATTATACATGGAGATCATATCCCCCCTTATGTATTATACATGGAGATCATATCCCCCCCTTATGTATTATACATGGAGATCATATCCCCCCTTATGTATTATACATGGAGATCATATCCCCCCTTATGTATTATACATGGAGATCATATCCCCCCTTATGTATTATACATAGTGATCATATCCCCCTTATGTATTATACATGGAGATCATATCCCCCTTATGTATTATACATGGTGATCATATCCCCCCTTATGTATTATACATGGTGATCATATCCCCCCTTATGTATTATACATGGAGATCATATCCCCCCTTATGTATTATACGTGCAGATCATATCCTTCCTTATGTATTATACATAGTGATTAGAGATGAGCGAATCGAACATGGCAAAGTGGAATTCGTTTCGAAGATTAGGAAAAATTCGATTCGCGCCAAATCCGAAAATTAGCAAACTTCGGATGCACGAATCGAATTTTTCCAAAAATGGCGGCGACATGTGTGGCGACGGAGCGGGGATCTCTGGGAAGGCGCGCAGACAAGGCGCGCTGACCCATAATGCATTCATTCATGACATGTGATCGCATTAGCCAATCAGCAGCCAGCCAGCCAGCACTGTGTAATGGTGGAGCTATAAATTGCGGCCATCTTAGAATTCTCCATTAGCCTCCGGTCATTCAAGAGAGACAGATCTCTCTGTGTATTAGGGACAGAGTTAGGGCCAGAGAGACTTTAGGGCCACAGAATCGTTACTTAGGGACACAGAATCGTTACTTAGGGACACAGAATCGTTACTCAGGGACACAGAATTGTTACTCAGGGACACAGAATTGTTACTCAGGGAAACAATCGTTACTCAGGGACAGACACAGAATTGTTACTCAGGGACACAGAATTGTTACTGAGGGACACAGAATCGTTACTCAGGGACACAGAATTGTTACTCAGGGACACAGAATTGTTACTCAGGGACAGACACAGAATTGTTACTGAGGGACACAGAATTGTTACTCAGGGACACAGAATTGTTACTCAGGGACACAGAATTGTTACCCAGGGACACAGAATCGTTACTCAGGGACACAGAATTGTTACTCAGGGACACAGAATCGTTACTCAGGGACACAGAATTGTTACTCAGGGACACAGAATCGTTACTGAGGGACACAGAATCGTTACTGAGGGACACAGAATTGTTACTCAGGGACACAGAATTGTTACTCAGGGACACAGAATTGTTACTGAGGGACACAGAATCGTTACTCAGGGACACAGAATCATTACTCAGGGACACAGAATTGTTACTCAGGGACACAGAATTGTTACTCAGGGACAGACACAGAATTGTTACTCAGGGACAGACACAGAATTGTTACTCAGGGACACAGAATTGTTACTGAGGGACACAGAATCGTTACTGAGGGACACAGAATCGTTACTCAGGGACACAGATTCGTTACTCAGGGACACAGAATTGTTACTGAGGGACACAGAATCGTTACTCAGGGACACAGAATTGTTACTCAGGGACACAGAATTGTTACTCAGGGACAGACACAGAATTGTTACTGAGGGACACAGAATTGTTACTCAGGGACACAGAATTGTTACTCAGGGACACAGAATTGTTACTCAGGGACACAGAATTGTTACTCAGGGACACAGAATCGTTACTCAGGGACACAGAATCGTTACTCAGGGACACAGAATTGTTACTGAGGGACACAGAATCGTTACTGAGGGACACAGAATCGTTACTGAGGGACACAGAATTGTTACTCAGGGACACAGAATTGTTACTCAGGGACACAGAATTGTTACTCAGGGACACAGAATCGTTACTCAGGGACACAGAATCGTTACTCAGGGACACAGAATTGTTACTCAGGGACACAGAATCGTTACTCAGGGACACAGAATTGTTGAATTAAAGAGTATGTCAGACAACACGCAGAGGAGTGGCAGAGGAGGCAATGTTTCAGGAGCGAGCAGACGTGGCAGCAGAGGAAGGGGTCGAGGCAGCACTAGTCGCAGCCAGAGGCCAGTGCTCCCGGTGTCATCCAGCGGTCGTGTCTCCACTGACAACCCTGCCGTCATCGATTGGTTGGCTCGGTCGTCTTCCTCTTCCCAGGTCACCTCTGACACCTACAGCCAACGGTCGGTGGGTACGTCAGACACAACCGTTAGTTGGCATGGCCCGGGAGCAAGCCCACTGAAATCACGTGTCCTCTACCTGCCCCTGTCCTTTGGTGTTCCCTCACCAAGCGAAGTATCGCATGCTGTGGGCTCAGCCCCACTGTACAGTGAGGAAGAGCTAACAGAGGGCGGTCAGGAACGGGGGGAGACATCCGCCTCTTCAGCAGCCAGGCGAAGAAGTACTGGCGAGGAGAGTGGCTCGGTAGCCGGTCTAGAGACAGGTCTGTCTCCTGACCCACACGCAGCCGAGGGGGCTAGTAGTGAGGCGGAGACCCTAACTGATGATGATGAGGCTGATCGCACTTGGCAGCCTCGTCGTCATCAGGCTATTGCTTCCGCATCATCAGGAGAAGAGGGTGCCAGCTTGGCAGCGAGCAAAACAGTCGGTGGGTTGCCCAGGAGGCAGCAGGGTCGCAGCAGTGTCAGTGGAGGCAAACGGCCACGGAGTAGAGCACCAGCTCCACTGCAGCCTACCACCACGGCCAGTAGTGGTGCCGGTGTGCACGGAGGAAGTAGCAGTCAGCCAGTGAGGAGTAGCGGGGGCAAAGTTTCCTACTCGGCGGTGTGGCAATTTTTCGTCAAGCCGCCCGAGGAAGTAAACGTAGCCGTATGTCGACTATGTGGCCAGAAAGTCAAGCGTGGCCAGGGGGCCCATGTTGGGACTACAGCGTTGCGTCAGCATATGCAGCGTCGCCATTCGGTGGCCTGGAAAAACCGTGATAAAGATACGGCGGTTCTGCCTGCCCCAGCCCCCGCTCCATCACCCGCTCCGTTACTTGCTCCGTCACCCGACGTCAATCGCCCTCTATCAGCCAGTCAAGGCTCCAACACCTCTGCTGAGGGGAGTTGTCGCTCGTTGCCATCTTCCGCTCGTTCAGATGCTCCTTCTCCTGCTACTCCTCTTCACGGATTCCGTCAGCAGTCTTTCTTGGAATCCGTTTCCAAGAGACAACAGTGTGCGAGCACGCACCCGACGGTGCAGAAGCTGAACGTCCTCCTGTCCAAGTTGCTGGTGCTGCAGTCCCTCCCTTTCCAAGTGGTGGACTCAGCACCTTTCCGAGAAATGATGGCTTGTGCCGCGCCGCAGTGGAGAGTGCCAAGCCGGCATTTCTTCGCCAAAAAGGCAGTGCCAGCCCTGCATTCACATGTAGAAGAGATGGTGGGCCAGTCTTTGAGCATGTCGGTCTCTGCCAAAGTGCACGGCAGCGCCGACGTGTGGAGCTGTAACTACGGTCAGGGACAGTACATGTCATTTACGGCCCACTGGGTGAACGTGGTGCCGGCACAGCCGCACCAGCAACTTGGACAGGTCACGCCGCTTTTGCCTCCACGTTTGCACGTCCTTGGTCCAGCAAAGATGTCCGCCTCTACCACCTCTTCTTCCGCCGTGTCCTCAGCCGCCACCCCCGTGCCAAGTCCCATTACCCGACCGGCATATCACATGTGCAGGGCGCAACGGTGTCACGCTGTGCTGCACCTGGTATGCCTTGGCGAACGTAGTCACACAGGGGAGGAACTTCTGAGTGTAATGAACAGAGAAATCGACAGATGGCTGTCTCCGCGCAAACTGAAAATCGGAACCATGCTGACCGACAACGGAAAGAACATGGTGTCTGCTCTGCGTCAATGAAGGTTGTGCCATGCGCCATGCATGGCTCACGTCTTCAATCTGGTTGTCAAACGGTTCCCAAAATCCACCATCCCACTGCAAGACATCCTTAAAATGTCACGTAAACTTTGCATGCATTTCAGCCATTCCTACACCGCAAAGCACACCCTCCTTGAGCTGCAGCGGCAGAACGGAATTCCACAGCATCGCCTGATCTGCGACGTTGCAACAAGGTGGAATTCAACCCTACATATGTTAGACCGCCTTTACGAACAGCGAAAGGCCATCACCGATTTCCTGATGTTACAAGCGGATAAAGGTACTCCCTGTGTAACTTAGATGTCAGCCATTGGCAGCTCATGCGTGACACCTGCCGCTTGCTCAGGCCCTTTGAGGAGGCCACGCTATTCGTGAGTCGGCAGGACTATGGGATGAACGACGTCATTCCTCTGTTGCACGTCCTGGAACAAATGCTGTTAACAATGGCTGGTCAGGGTGCGGTAGACGTGGCGCACAGATCTCAACGCCACATGACCCCTGTGGGGGCAGGACAGGAAGAAGAGGAGGAGGTAGAGGAGGACATTGGTGCTCAGGAATTATTGAGTGAAATGGGTGGTTTTTCCACTCAGCGGACAGGAGTGGAGGAGCAGGAGCATCTGGTAGAGGAGGAGGAGGAGACAGAGGACCCAGACGCACCGTGGCAGTATGCTGTGGAGATGGAGGCAGGGAGTCCCTCGCATTCCTTGGCACAAATGGCCCATAGCATGCTCGGTTGCTTGCGTAGCGACAGCCGAATAATAACCATCAGACAGAGGGATGACTTTTGGCTGTCCACCTTGTTGGACCCTCGCTACCGTTCAAAAATGGTGGCCTTTTTCACACCTGCTGAGAGGGAGACCAAAATAACGTACTATAAAAACCACCTATGTAGTCAGTTGGTCTCTGCCTTTGTGCGCCAACGTCCATCCTCAGACACTGTGGGCCCTGTGCGCTCGCGTTCCGCTGCCATGGCAGCAGGGGAGGGGTGGGGTGGTAGGAGCAGTGGCAGCTCCACCAGCAGCGGCTGCCTCAGTCTGCAGTCAATGATGAGTAGCTTTCTTCACCAGCGCAGTGAGGAAACTACTAACCAGCCGCAGCAGCAGCAGCATCAGGTGGACCTGGAGCAGGACCTCAAACAACAGGCTTGGGCCTACTTGGACAGCACCCTGCCAACCGAGGTAGACAATCCCCTTGACTACTGGGCAACGAAACTTGACCTTTGGCCCCAAGTAGCTGAATTTGCCCTTGAAAGGCTGTCATGCCCGGCCAGTAGCGTGGCATCGGAGCGCGTGTTTAGTGCGGCAGGAGGTATTGTAACTCCGCGGAGGACACGACTGTCCACCCAAAGTGTGGAGAGACTCACGTTTGTGAAAATGAATCAGGCGTGGATTAGTCTGGATTTCAAACCACCAGTTCCTGACACAACTGACTAAATCCGCCATGAATCATGCCCCAAACATGTTATTATTTTTAACATAGGCCTCTGTATGGCCTTCAATTTAAGCTGCTTACGCTTCGCCACTCTGCCATGGGCCCCTGTACCGCCTCCTCTTGCTGCTGCCAGGTCCAGAGTGTGTCATGGGTCCCTGTACGGCCTCCCATTGCTGCTGTCTCCATCGCCACACTCTGCCATGTGCCACTTTCAGGTCTCCTCACACTGCTGGTGGGTTCCATTTTGTCATAGGGTGCTGGCAGATTACGGGCCTCCCATTGCTGCTGCCAGGCCCGTAATCTGCCATGGGCCCCCGTACCGACTCCTCATGCTGCTGCCAGGCCCGTAATCTGTCATGGGCCCCTGTACCGCCTCCTCATGATGCTGCCAGGTCCAGAGTGTGTCATGGGTCCCTGTACGGCCTCCCATTGCTGCTGTCTCCATCGCCACACTCTGCCATGTGCCACTTTCAGGTCTCCTCACACTGCTGGTGGGTTCCATTTTGTCATAGGGTGCTGGCAGATTACGGGCCTCCCATTGCTGCTGCCAGGCCCGTAATCTGTCATGGGCCCCTGTACCGCCTCCTCATGCTGCTGCCAGGTCCAGAGTGTGTCATGGGTCCCTGTACGGCCTCCCATTGCTGCTGTCTCCATCGCCACACTCTGCCATGTGCCACTTTCAGGTCTCCTCACACTGCTGGTGGGTTCCATTTTGTCATAGGGTGCTGGCAGATTACGGGCCTCCCATTGCTGCTGCCAGGCCTGTAATCTGTCATGGGCCCCTGTACCGCCTCCTCATGCTGCTGCCAGGTCCAGAGTGTGTCATGGGTCCCTGTACGGCCTCCCATTGCTGCTGTCTCCATCGCCACACTCTGCCATGTGCCACTTTCAGGTCTCCTCACACTGCTGGTGGGTTCCATTTTTTCATAGGGTGCTGGCAGATTACGGGCCTCCCATTGCTGCTGCCAGGCCCGTAATCTGTCATGGGCCCCTGTACCGCCTCCTCATGCTGCTGCCAGGTCCAGAGTGTGTCATGGGTCCCTGTACGGCCTCCCATTGCTGCTGTCTCCATCGCCACACTCTGCCATGTGCCACTTTCAGGTCTCCTCACACTGCTGGTGGGTTCCATTTTTTCATAGGGTGCTGTATGGCCTCCCACTGCTGCTGCCTCCACCGCCACACTGTGGCTCCACACTCTGGTTTTGGCCCCGTGACTGCCCAAATGAGTGAAGTGTGCGGTGATTCTATGATCGACGGCACTCATCTGCATGTCATACTGACTGACAGTATTATTTCTCTTCCCCAGCAGACTCCAAGGGCATTTAAATTAAAGGTACAGTGTTCTGCACTAATATAAAGGCTCTCTGAAGCCTAGAAACACCCTTTTTATATGTTAAATTCGCAGCGAATATATTCGACTCGAATCAAATTTATTCCGCGAATTCGCCGAATCAGCCGAATCGAATTTTTGAATAATTCGCTCATCTCTAATAGTGATCATTTCCCCCCTTATGTATTATACATGGAGATCATATCCCCCCTTATGTATTATACATGGTGATCATATCCCCCCTTATGTATTATACATGGAGATCATATCCCCCCTTATGTATTATACATGGTGATCATATCCCCCCTTATGTATTATACATGGAGATCATATCCCCCCTTATGTATTATACATGGAGATCATATCCCCCCTTATGTATTATACATGGAGATCATATCCCCCCTTATGTATTATACATGGAGATCATATCCCCCCTTATGTATTATACATGGAGATCATATCCCCCCTTATGTATTATACATGGAGATCATATCCCCCCTTATGTATTATACATGGTGATCATATCCCCCCTTATGTATTGTACGTGGTGATCATATCCCCCCTTATGTATTGTACGTGGTGATCATATCCCCCCAATGTATTATACGTGGAGATCATATCCCCCTTATGTATTATACGTGGAGATCATATCCCCCCTTATGTATTATACGTGGAGATCATATCCCCCCTTATGTATTATACGTGGAGATCATATCCCCCCTTATGTATTATACATGGAGATCATATCCCCCCTTATGTATTATACATGGTGATCATATCCCCCCTTATGTATTATACATAGTGATCATATCCCCCTTATGTATTATACGTGGAGATCATATCCCCCCTTATGTATTATACATGGAGATCATATCCCCCCTTATGTATTATACATGGTGATCATATCCCCCCTTATGTATTATACATGGAGATCATATCCCCCCTTATGTATTATACATGGTGATCATTCCCCCCCTTATGTATTATACATGGAGATCATATCCCCCCTTATGTATTATACATGGTGATCATATCCCCCTTATGTATTGTACATGGAGATCATATCCCCCCTTATGTATTATACATGGAGATCATATCCCCCCTTATGTATTATACATGGAGATCATATCCCCCCTTATATATTATACATGGAGATCATATCCCCCTTATGTATTATACATGGAGATCATATCCCCCCTTATGTATTATACATGGAGATCATATCCTCCCTTATGTATTATACATGGTGATCATATCCCCCCTTATGTATTATACATGGAGATCATATCCCCCCTTATGTATTATACATGGTGATCATATCCCCCCTTATGTATTATACATGGTGATCATATCCCCCCTTATGTATTATACATGGAGATCATATCCCCCCCTTATGTATTACACATGGAGATCATATCCCCCTTATGTATTATACATGGAGATCATATCCCCCTTAATCTCCTCTTCTCAAGAGAGAATAAATTAAGTTCCTCTAATCTTTCCTCATAGCTGATCTCCTCCATGCCTCTTATCAGTTTGGTTGCCCTTCTCTGTACTTTCTCCAGTCCCCCAATGTTCTTTTTGTGAATTGGTTTCCTAAAACTGAACTGCATATTCCAGATGAGGTCTTACTAATGATTTGTACCGGGGGAAATGATATCTCTCTCTCTGGAGTCTATACCTCTTTTAATACAAGAGAGGATTTTGCTCGCTTTAGAACCCGCAGCTTGGCATTGCATGCCATTATTAAGCTTGTGATCTACCAGAACCCCCAGATCCTTCTCCACCATTAGTCCCCCCAGTTGTACCCCCCCCCCAGTATGTATGATACATGCATATTCTTAGCCCCCAAGTGCGGAACCTTACATTTATCAACATTAAACCTCATTTGCCACATAGTTGCCCAATTACACAGATCATTGAGGTCGGCTTGTAAGTTGGAGACATCCTGTAAGGACGTTATTCCACTGCACAGCTTGGTGTCATCTGCAAAGACTGAAATGGGATTTATAATCCCAGACCCTATATTGTCTATAAATATATTACAAAGTAAGGGTCCCAACACTGAACCTTGGGGTACACCACTGACACCCCTAGACCATGCAGAGTGAATCATTAACCACTACTCTCTGAATATGATCTTTTAGCCAGTTTTCTATCCATTTACATACGGATTTTTCCAAGCCTGTAGACTTTACCTTACACATTAGCCATGTGTGGGGAACTGTGCCAAATGGTTTTGCAAAATCCAAGTATACCACGTCCACCGCCACCCCTCTGTCCAAGTATACCACGTCCACAGCCACCCCTCTGTCCAAGTATACCACGTCCACAGCCACCCCTCTGTCCAAGTATACCACGTCCACCGCCACCCCTCTGTCCAAGTACAACACGTCCACAGCCATCCCTCTGTCCAAGTATGCCACGTCCACCGCCACCCCTTTGTCCAAGTAAGCCACGTCCACCGCCACCCCTCTGTCCAAGTATACCACGTCCACAGCCAACCCCTCTGTCCAGGTATACCACATCCACTGCCAACGCTCTGTCCAAGTATACCACGTCCACTGCCACCCCTCTATCCAAGTATACCACGTCCACCGCCACCCCTCTGTCCAAATATACCACGTCCACCGCCACCCCTCTGTCCAAGTATACCACGTCCACCGCCACCTTTCTGTCCAAGTACACCACGTCCACCGCCACCCCTCTGTCCAAGGTTTTGCTCACCTCCTCATCAAAAGAAATCAGATTTGTTTGATAACTTCTGTCTTTCATGAATCCATGCTGTATGTTGCTTAAAATATTTTTTACAGCAAGAACTCATCTATGTGATCTTTTATTAACCTCTCCAATATCTTCCCAACTAAAGAAGTTACACTAACAGGTCTGTAATTACTTGGTAAAGATTTGGATCCCTTTTTAAATATTGGCACCACATTGGCCTCATGCCAATCCAGTGGTACTATGCCAGTCATTAAAGAGTCCCTAAAATGAGAAACAATGGCTTTGAAATGACAGAGCTCAATTCTTTAAGGCCCCCGTGGGTGTATGCCATCCGGTCCAGGTACTTTATTCACCTTTATTCTGTCTAAACATTTCTGGATCATATCAATTGTGAGCCAATGTGGATCATCTGGAGCTGTCAGTACCACCCCCCATTATGGACAAGAGCTCCCCCATGCTCCTTTGTATACACAGAGTTGCTATTCTTTGTGGTGCAATTTGCATCCATTAACACAAATCACACTGCAAAGTATCGGTAATCGGTATCACCAAGTACTTGACCGAAAGTATCAGTACTCGTACTCACCGATAAAAAACGGTATCGGTGCACCCCTATATTTTACCTTACCTTGTTCCTCTCTCCCCCTCACTGCCAGGCTAATGAAAATGTTTAAATAAAACCTCTCAGTTTTCATTACATACCTTAATTTAGTCCCAGTGACATCATCACTGGGTCTCTGTGCATCTTTATGCACTGCAGGCAGATCATAGCTGGTGGGAGGGGCTGTGCATAACTTTCTGAAAACATCACTGCACCATGCCTCAGTACTTCTCTCAAGCGTCTTCAACATACAAGCAGTGGGAGGAGGTACTGTATGTAAATATCAAAATGACTTGATGGGTGGATGTCAGTCTGGAGGAGTGGACATTCCTTGGCAAGCTTCATTTGCATGTAGGCCACCATAAGCAAAGCCCATATGTGATGCTGAGCCTTTATGATTGAAAGAACTGAAATCCAAAGAAATTAGCGGGTAAGGGACAGTCAGGCTGGGAAGAAAGATGGCAGCTCAAAGATGACACAATCATGTAAATCCTGGTGCCTGTGCACTTTTTGGTTGTGTTCACAAATGTCTGAAACAGATCAGCCCCTGCTGCACCCTCCCACCTTATGACTTGCCACAGAGTTGAAATATTACAGCCTGATCCCTGGGGGAAAGGAGACTGAGGAAATGCTTCTTCCTGCCTGCAGCAGACTGATGACATCATCTCATCCTAGGCAAAGTCACTGGACTAAAGCTCAAGGATGGCTTTTTAATGATAAAGTGGAGCTTTTTTTTAAAAAAGGATACTGTTGCTGTTTATTGTGACAGATCTGGAATGTATTCATGGAGACTTGTAAAGTTATTTTAAGTACATCTTACACTACTCAAAGTCACTGGACTGAAGCTCAAGGATGGCCTTTTAATGATTAAAGGTAGAACTTTCAAGAAAAAAATGATACGGTTACTATATATTGTAACATTATTTGTTATTTATTTGTTATAATTTATTATTACTATTAATATTATTATTATTCTAAATTATTATTATTGCTATTATTACAATTTTTACAATTATTTATTATTGTTATATTTATTAATGTTATTGTTTTTATAATTTTGTATTATTATAACTATTATTATTTTTTTATTATTAGTAGTAGTATTATAATTTATTCATGCAAATTTGTAAAGTTATTGAAAGAATTACTTTAATATTTATCAGTTATCATTCATTCCAGTTTGTTTTTTGGCGGATTTCCCCCATATGGACCATTCTGCCCACCAATAAAATGTTTCTGGTTAATATTGGTGGTCATGACTTTTGTAATTCCTTGGGAAGACCTTTGCATTTTATAGGACTGAAAATATAACAGGAAGAGCGGACAGATCTAAGGATATCTGAAATGGAGGAACTGTGTCAGGAGATCTCACTTAAAAGACACACTAAGCTCCACTTATAATTGAAATGTCAGTTTTGGGTGGGCTGGACCCTTGAACCTCTGTCTGCACAACATCTAAAGGTTCTTTAAAGCCTTTAGGTCCTTGGATGCACATTTGTTGTTTTTGTTTTTTGTGTGATGTGTATGAGTTTTAAATGTTTTTTTTTTTCTTGATGGTTGGCTTGTCTTTTATTGTGATATACTTATTTGTAAATTATTTAAAATTAATAAAAAGAGCTAAATTTCTTTAAAGCAGTATTATACCCAAAAGCAAACATTTATTATCTTGCAGCTTACCAATTCTTAGATGTGATGGCTGCATTGGGTTTTGTTTTTTTGAGCTTTCTTGCTTTTATTTTCACCAGGCAGTCCTGCCAATAATGCGGGCCATAGACGGGTCGAAAATCGGCCAAATTTTCGGCCGAAAAAAAAAAATCGGATGATTTTCGCACCGTTAATGGGTTAATTGGTCGGCCGTTTTTCAGGGTTTTGGCACACTTTAATTATCGGTGAAGTTGGAAAAAAATTTTTACAGATAAAAATTCTGTGCATGAGCCGTGGCCTGGAAGAAGAAGAAGAAGAAAAAGAATTCCAGTCCTCTATTATATTTGATATGAAAAAGTATTGCGGTTGCAACAATGTATCTATTTGTATCTGAATAAAACCATCTGTATCCGAAATGGATACAAATGGATACATTGTTGCAACCGCAATACTTTTTCATGTCAAATATAATAGCGGAGCTCTCTGCAAGGGACAGAAGTAATTAAATGCCGGCTGTAGGCGGGACAAAAATCGACTGATTCTTTTTACCATTGGTGATAACGTTGGCCTATTAAACAACCTATTTTTCCTTTTTTTTTAAAAAAACGGCCGGTTTCCGACCCGTCTATGGCCTGCATAAGTCTGCTGTTTTTCAACAGAACAGGCTGTCCTGCAGATCTAGCTGTTAAAGGTTTGAGACAAACCATTTACCACTGACAGGGGTAATTACAATAATCAGCTTTTATTGATTGATGTATTTATTTATTTATATAAACCTTTATACCAAAATTGTATGTGCTTAAAAATTGTGAGCTGTAGTTTGGCTTTAGTTTGTTTGTGTATCCAAATCTGCTAGTATATCTAACCCCAGATTGTCAATGCAGCTGACCAAAGGTGTCTCTGTTGCTTCTTCATCCATGGTGAAGGCATTCTAATACAGGAGGTGTTTTACTGGCTAGATCACCGAGGAACAAAAGCCTAAAAAAGAAAACTAATGCAGCCACCACATACTGTATGAGGATTGGTAAGCTGCAATATATTACATTTTTAGTTTGGGGTTTTATACTGCTTTCAGCAACCATGTATCATTTTTCTTTGTATCCGTTGTCTCACGGTAGGGTAATGCACAAGTACAAGATAATTAGTCATTTTTGATATTTTCCTCCCTTGAAAACCAGCCCGTCACGGGGTGATTGCGCGGAGGTTGCTGCGAAGAATGGCTGGATTTGCCGAGAGGGACGGGGGGCTCATCACCTCGACAAGAGGGGGGAGTCAGATCAATCTCCTGCGCTTGTTCTAACAATGCTTTTAAAACTTGAGGAAGCTCCAATTTTTTTCCGCAGATCAAAGCCCTCGGCTCGCAGCGAAGCAATCATGTGCAATTTGAAAATTATTGAAACCTTTTAGAAAGTTGTATGCGGATTTGATGTGTGTTTTTTTATTTGATGTGCCTTGTCTCTCATCTCCGCGTAATGCCAGCTCCGTTTACATCCATCTACTCTGGGGTCTCTGGGTACCTCGCGCCGTGACAGGCAGCATCTTACAATGGAGCTGGCACTCTCTTTGTTTCGGCGGTAATTAGCCGGGGCCCCTCGGCTGGGCGCGCACAAAAGCATCGAACGAGGATCCGTCTAGAGGTTCCGGGCTCTTGAGAAAAACAAAGGTTAAGGGAGAATGATGGCGGAATAAATACTTCTGTCCGGGGCCGTGTGGAGGCTGTAAACTTCCAAAAAAAAAAAAAATCATCTCGGAGAATAAGAAGAATTCCGGGAAGTGATGATTTCCCAACAAAGTGCCAAAACTATGCGGACTAGGAAATGGCTGAATTATACAGCAGGGGCCTATTTGTTGGTATTGTCTGCAGCATTGAAGGCAATTACTATGCTCCCTAAGCAGAAGACACTCTACAGCTATACAAACAGATCGCTGAATGGCAGTAATGATTTATTGCTGGTGTGTGAGAGAGAACATTGTGACCAGTGATCTGACTCTGCTGTTAAATCATGTGGAATGAACACAGAACCACACTGCGCTGATTATTATTTCCACACGTGGAGGGAACATTAGAGCGTTCCAACAGCACTATGATGACATTAATAATTCTTTCTGAAGTGCTGTGAAATGTGTCAGGATTAAATACATAAATATCAAAATTATTATAATAGTTTGTGAATGTGGTGGGACATTAGAGTGTAAGCTCCTCTGGTACAGAACAGATATGACTGGATAGGTATCCTCTGTACAGCACTGTGGTATATGTCAGAGTTATATAAATGTAATAGGACATTAGAGTGTAAGCTCCTCTGGTACAGAGACAAATGTGACTGGCTCGGTGTCCTCTGTACAGCACTATGGTATATGTCAGAGCTATATAAATGTAATAGGACATTAGAGTGTAAGCTCTTCTGGTGCAGAGACAAATGTGACTGGCTCGATGTCCTCTGTACAGCACTGTGGTATATGTCATAGCTATATAAATGTAATAAGACATTAGAGTGTAAGCTCCTCTGGTTCAGAGACTAATGTGATTGGCTCGGTGTCCTCTGTACAGCACTGTGGTATATGTCAGAGCTATATAAATGTAATAGGACATTAGAGTGTAAGCTCCTCTGGTTCAGAGACTGATGTGACTGGCTCGGTGTCCTCTGTACAGCACTGTGGTATATGTTAGAGCTATATAAAGGTAATAGGACATTAGAGTGTAAGCTCCTCTGGTTCAGAGACTGATGTGACTGCCTTGGTGTCCTCTATACTGCACTGTGGTATATGTCAGAGCTATATAAATGTAATAAGACATTAGAGTGTAAGCTCCTCTGGTTCAGAGACTGATGTGACTGGCTCAGTGTCCTCTGTACAGCACTGTGGTATATGTCAGAGCTATATAAATGTAATAGGACGTTAGAATGTAAGCTCCTCTGTTGCAGAGGCGGATGTGACTGGCTCACTGTTCTCTGTGCAGCACTGTGGTATATGTCAGAGTTGTATAAATGTAATAGGACATTAGAGTGTAAGCTCCTCTGGTTCAGAGACTGATGTGACTAGCTCGGTGTCCTCTGTACTGCACTGTGGTATATGTCAGAGCTATATAAATGTAATAGGACATTAGAGTGTAAGCTCCTCTGGTACAGAGACAGATGTGACTGGCTCAGTGTCCTCTGTACAGCACTGTGGTATACGTCAGAGCTATATAAATGTATAATAATAGTGTGCGATAGAAGTGGAACATTAGAGTGTAAGCTCTTCTGGTTCAAAGACTGATGTGATTGGCTCAGTAATCTCCATATAGCACTGTGGAATATATCAGAGAGAAATAAATGTAATTGGACATTAAAGTGTAAGCTCCTCTGGTGCAGAGAGGGATGTGACAGGCTCGGCGTTCTCTGTACAACACTGCAGTATACATCATAAATATATACTGTAAATGTATAATAATAAGAGGCATGACTGTTGTGTGACATTAGAGTGTAAGTTCCTTTGGTGTAAGGACCATTGCGAATGGCTCAGTATTCTCTGTACAGCAGTGCAGCATATGTCAGAGCTATATAAATGTATTATAGAGTGATTAGAGTGTAAGCCTCTCTGATTTAAAGACTGATAGGACTGACTCATTGTTCTCTGTACTACACTCCAGTACATGTCAGAGCTATAGAAATGTATTATAAAAATGGTGGGTGACTGTGGTGGGATATTAGAGTGTAAATTTTTGTTTATTTATAATCTTGCAAACATACAGCTTGTTATTAAACACACCCTGAGGCTAAGAAACGTTTAAACATTGAGCCCATGCATGCAGCCTTTTTCCAAAAATCAGATCTTATAAAAAACTAGTGGACGTGAAAGGACAGAAAGGAAACCCAAACACCCAGAGACTGACCAACAGCAACCACGGGGACCTGACATTCCTCCACGCCTTTGTCCAGGCCCCCAGCCACCACTCGTCCTTCTCAAGACCCCAAATCTTCCCAACCTCACCCAGAATGTTGTGCACCACCACCTCGATAGGAAGAAGGAAACCTGGCACCGTGCATTCCATGTGTAGTAACGGACTACTAAGCTAACTAGAAAAAGTGTCTCAAAATCCCTGTGAGTTTGAAAGGCTCCATAAGACCACTCCACGTATCTCAAGCTGGAATGGTAAGGGATACCCAGAGAACCACCTACCTGCTATAGATTTCTATATTGAATGGGCACTGAAGCAAGAAATGGTCCATTGTCTCCTCCACCCCAACACACTCCACTCTGGGACAACCACGGCTCTCCTCAGAGAGATGCTTCCTTTGCCAGCATGTTACCAACAGTATGTTTCAAAAACATCAGAGAAAAGAAGACCACTGGGTTTACCATACCTAGGCCACCCATCCACCTGGGAAGGTAGGTTACAGACCTGTAATGAGGTTCAGTCCGTTCCCCCATAACAGCTGTAGATCTTTGCATAGAGAGACACTGGCAAAACACAGACAAAGCAGACAAAAACTGGGATCAGATAAGTTTTAATCAGGTCAATCCTTTCCCAGTAAGAGAGTTTCCAACCCTTCTAGTTGGCAACCATACATCGGCATCTTGTAACCTGCTTACCCAATTTGCAAGGCCGTAATCACTAGGACCAAATTTGATACCTAAAACTTTTGTTTCCTGTCGGGGCTATGGGAAGGTGTCCAGTAGCTCAAAGCCTTCATCTTTCGCTCCCATCCAGAAGACCTCACTTTTATCCTGATTGATCTTTGAGCCAGATGACTCAGCATACTGTTTCACCAGCAAGACTACCTCCTCCTATCTGTCCCAGAGAGACACATCATCAGAATACGCCACGACCCTCAGAGGATGTCTCACCAGGAATGCCCAAAGGAACTACACACAACGGCTCTCTAACCTCCTAATGAAGGGATCGATTGCAAACGTGTATAGCAGAGGACTCAAAGAACACCCCCGATGCACTCCTGAGCCAATCTCAAAGGACCGTCCAATCCAACCATTCTTAAGCATGAAGCTTTCAGGTCATCTGTATAAAGTTTTCAGCCATTCAATAAAGCTTTCCTGCAGGCCATACTTGCCAAGAAGCAGCCATAGGCTCATGATTGACCCAATCAAAGGCTTTGGCCTGATCCAATGCCAGCAGGAACTTTCCCCTCCTGCAGCCTTGCACCATTCCAGGTCCTCCCAGACAGCTAAAACTGCTGAAAAGGTGCTTCTACCCTGAACCGAACAGTGCTGATGGCGAGAAAGTAAATTGCATGCAACAAACAATAAAAAACAGAAAATGATTTTTGTCAGTAACTTCCTATCAACATTGAGAAGGCTAAAGGGCCGCCAATTCTCAGTTCTCAAAAAATCTTTACTTTTTGACAGAAGAATCACTGCAGATTGTTGCATGGAGGGAGAGAGCAAACCCTCTCTCGGACAGCCATTAAAAACCTCCACCAAATATGGGGCCAGACCTAGGCGACTGGATAATGGCAAGCTTATCAATAGCTTTAAACACTTCATCTGCAGTGATATCCTCTATCAAACTCACAGGAGAACTGCCATTTCCCAGTCCTGGAGTAGAATCCAGAAAACTTGACATGCTCACCCGATCGAGGTCCCTCCTACCTAGGAGATCAACATGATATGATTTGGCAGTTTCTAGGATCCATGACTTGTACTTTGTCAAGGAACCCGTACTATCAACGAGGTCTACAACTGACGTAACTGCCCTACCTATAAAATAGGATTTATATATATAAATCCTGTATTATAATAATAGTAGTAATAATACCTTGTTTGCAATTCTAATAGGGGTCGGGCGAGTGATATATCCCATAATCCCTTTCCAGAACCAAAGAGGCTTACCTGTCATATTGACACTTCCTGAGCAAGAAAGCTTCCTCCACAGATACTGGTAGGAGACATACTTGTCAGGCTGTTTATTTCTTCCTAAGGCCTTGAAAACCCAACGATCCTTTATTTTGTAAGCTCCCACCACTCTGATATACTGCTGCAAAGTCCATGATCGATACCTGTGTCTGAAAAAAATCCTCAGGATTGACTGACTTTCCCATTGTCCAGGAGTGCTGAATTCAGCTTCCAGGTACCCCTCCCCCTAGGTGGCGTATCGGGCCCATTCAGAGTCACAGACAGAATACAGTGATCGGAAAACTCCACCCTCTGGAAACACTGGTGCCGAGAAGGCAGAGTTCCCCTTTAAAAAAATCTTATTCTACTCTGACTAGCAACTTGCTGAAAAGTGAATCCCGTGTCGCCTGGGCAGCAATGAATGTGCACATCAACCAAACCTGCCTGTCTAGCTATTTCATTCAAAAAATGCTGTCACAGTCCAGTCTGGCTCCAGTACCTTTCCTGTCCTTAGTCCTAGTGACGGTGTTAAAATCACCACCAAAGACAACTTGCTGGGCTGTAAAAAGAAACGGCTTGCTCTTCATGAAGAGGTATTTCCTGTCCCACTTTGTCTGGGGCCCATAGATGTTAATCAGGCAGATGTCCTGTCCCCCAATGGAGACATCAAAGACTATGCATCTCCCCATTTCTACCTCAATAATCCGCCGACAAGTTACCATGCCGGAAAAAAGTACCGCAACTCTAGTGTAAGGCTCAACTGCAAAAGACCGGAAGGAGGGGCCCCGCCTCCACTCCTTCTTTGCCAGATGAATATCAGCCAAACTAGACAATTTGGTCTCTTGCAAAAAGAAAATGTCAGCATCAAACCTGCTGAGCAAAAATAAGGCCATGTTACGAGCGCTTACTGATTTTATGCTGGTGACATTAATGGTCACCATCTTCAAAGGAGTGGGAACCGCCATCAGGATGATTGAGGTACACATTTCTTAGCCTGCTTACCCCCCTTCCTACTTGGAGATCCTACATGCTTTAATAGACGTGAGAACCTGAAGAATACTCACCCTCCACCTCAGAAAACACCTTTAATGCATTTGACACCTCTACCCTCACTGGTTCTGGAACACTGACATCCTTCCTCCTCCTTTGCCTCTTACCCGTTTTTCTTTTAGGATATTCCATATCTTCACTTGACAATCCTGATGGCAGAACCCCCTCTGCCCTTTCCCCCAGGACATCCTCAGCCCAAACGTCCCCCGTTTACCCCTCTCCCCACATCATTCACTCCACCTTCCACATCATTCACCGCACATTCTACAGCAGCCACCCTTATCTCCCTTATCTCCTTCCCAACTCCCCATCCACCACCATCCAATCCATCACTCACTCTACCCCTTGGCGTCTGCTGACTTCCAACTGCACTTTTGCCGCGCCGAGGAAGAGGGGTCTGTGCAACCATACGTGCTGTTCCAGCACCCTTCACAACTCTAGGAGAACCAACAGGTTTAGACACAGACTTGACAACCACACTTTCTGACTGAGGAACCACAGACTGGGGGGACACTGATTCCTCAGACGGCCTCACAGACACAGATTCTGATGGGACAGAGACACCAGGGTCCCCTGTTACAACATCAGCCAACTCAGACTCTTCGCTATCCAGGTAAAATAATTCCTCCACCAACTCTGGCTTATTGTGCATAGCCTCGGGGCACTGGCTATAAGGGTGACCAATCTCATCCCACAAGTTACATCTAATGATTTTACAGTCTCTCATCAGATGCCCCAGTTCCTGACACAAAGAGCACTTCTGCTTTAGACAAGGAGGAGGAGAAATGTCCTTTGGCTCCACATTTATGACACAGCTTAGGTTGTCCAGGGTAGAAGACTGTAATCCTATCTCTACCAATAAAAGGCAGAGGAGGGCAAATGCTGGACCACATTCCCACACACTCTCAACCCATTGCCACCGACCATCCACCTGTCCATATTCCTCTATCATCCACAATCTTTTTTAAGGGACACAACATTTCACCAAACCTCCTCAACCAGAGCCATACATCCTCCAGGGGGTATAGATTAATTCTTAGTCAGGATAGTCACATTTTAACTCAAACCCCTTCCGGTCCGACAGGCCCCTATACAAATGCTCGTATCATTCCCAAAACAGATCGAGGGATGCTGGCTGGACAAATGATAAATCATATTGATACCCACATGGAAGAGAAATATATTTCCAATATATTTAGAATAAAAATGATATATGTGACATATATTTACAATATATTGGCCTGTGCTAATATATTTTAACATGTATTCTAAAAAATTAAAATTTAAATATATTTTATAAAGGCATATATTTAAAAAATATATTTTTAAAAAATATATTCTTCAGCTTTTTTTAACATATAAATTTTTTTTTTAACTGCTTGTAAATGCATTCCAAAAATGTAGATTAAATGTATTTTCAAAGACATACTGTATATTGAAAATGTATTTTTAAAAATATTCAACATACACTTTATATATATTTTGAAATATATTGAATATGGCCAAAATTGTAGTATTTCAAATATATGTCAATATATTTGGGAAGAACATTTTAAAAATATATTTAAAATACATTTTTCTTCCACGTGGTTAAGAACCCACCGCACTGAAGGATAAATATCCTTAGCCTTAAATCCCATTACTAGGATCCTGTCCACAACCGCCCTCCTGATAGGTGGAATACCTCCTCCTTCCCACCTGATCTGTACCACATTTCTGCTTTTAAAGGGAGAAGGTGCGTTAGGTGACAGACCCACAACTGGCTCCCTTCCCGACACAGCCTTAGCATAGCTCCTACCCGGGACAGATGTCACAGAATTCCCAGGTTTAGGCACATTTACCGACAGATTACCCACCACCTGATCCTCCCTCCTCCCCTCCAGCACAGCAGTCCCGCTTACCATACTCCTAGAAGTACCACAATTATCAGCAGTCCTGTTATCAGATAAGGTCTTCTGTTAAGAAAAAAATACCTGCTGTCTTAGTGTCCATACGGCACTCCTGATACGCAGTCTTAGTGTCCATACGGCACTCCTGCTCTACAGACTTAGTGTCCATACGGCACTCCTGCTCTACAGACTTAGTGTCCATACGGCACTCCTGATCTGCAATCTTAGTGTCCATACGGCACTCCTGCTCTACAGACTTAGTGTCCATACGGCACTCCTGCTCTACAGACTTAGTGTCCATACGGCACTCCTGCTCTACAGATTTAGTGTCCATATGGCACTCCTGCTCTACAGACTTAGTGTCCATATGGCACTCCTGCTCTACAGACTTAGTGTCCATATGGCACTCCTGCTCTACAGACTTAGTGTCCATACGGCACTCCTGCTCTACAGACTTAGTGTCCATACGGCACTCCTGCTCTACAGACTTAGTGTCCATACGGCACTCCTTATCTGCAGTCTTAGTGTCCATACGGCACTCCTGCTCTACTGACTTAGCGTCCATACGGCACTCCTGCTCTACAGACTTAGTGTCCATACGGCACTCCTTATCTGCAGTCTTAGTGTCCATACGGCACTCCTGCTCTACAGACTTAGTGTCCATACGGCACTCCTGCTCTACAGACTTAGTGTCCATACGGCACTCCTGCTCTACAGACTTAGTGTCCATACGGCACTCCTTATCTGCAGTCTTAGTGTCCATACGGCACTCCTGCTCTACAGACTTAGTGTCCATACGGCACTCCTGCTCTACAGACTTAGTGTCCATATGGCACTCCTGCTCTACAGACTTAGTGTCCATACGGCACTCCTGCTCTGCAGACTTAGTGTCCATCTGAAACTCCTGCTCCTTGTTCTCGTAGGCAGCATCTCCTACTGCTTCCCTTCCTGAATGCAAGGATCTGTTGGCAGACTCAGTTTCTTTCTCTGTCACAGTAATCACAGGAAAGTCCTCCATACACTGAGAGAGTTCTCCATAGGCAGGTCCTCACCAGCATTTTCCTGAACTGTAAGTGTTCCAGCATGTCATCCATCAGCAGACATTGTAGCACTGGCGCCATCTTGATCAGGCTTAACAAATTATAACTTCTCCACAACTTTCTCTCTTACAGGCTGAGGGACGACATCCTCCTCATCACCTTCATCGGACGAGTTGGTGGAAAATCGGAACTTGTTGCCACTCAAGGGAGATTCCATCTTCTCAATGGCTGGCAGCAATCTGCCATTTTCCTGAGATGACCCAGGCTGGGGAGGGATGGG
Source organism: Staurois parvus (assembly GCF_062004578.1). Classification (NCBI taxonomy): domain Eukaryota; kingdom Metazoa; phylum Chordata; class Amphibia; order Anura; family Ranidae; genus Staurois; species Staurois parvus. The sequence continues at coordinate 4,692,899 of NW_028318493.1, forward strand.
GGCAGATATGGACTCGGATGTGACAGGTCCTGAGAAAAGTGTAGTACCGGGGCCAGTATGTGAACCCTCTTCCTTACGCCCCATCCATAGTGTCACCATAGCTACACTTGGGAATACACTGCAGCATTGCTCTGGGATCCCTCCAGCACTTACCTTGTCCTTCACTCCCACGATGTCCCCCGTGCAGCGTCCAGCGTCCCCCCATCCGTCGTCTGGGTTCCGTTCCCTGCGAGCGTCAGCACGTACGGGACGTATGGGGGGTGGAACTGGCGGGAATTTAAAAAATTTTAACATTTGACACTCAATACACTAAAATCACATAGTATACCATTCCTGTATCAAACCATTTCACATACATTTTGTCCCGAGTGCTTTGTCCGGCGCCCTGCCTGCATTTTTACTGTTCTTTCTGTCTGGAAACTGAGAAACGTCCATGGCGTCCAAAAAGCGTCCCTTTAGGTCAAAAGCGGGTTTAGATCAGCTAGAGAACAGCGATAGTAAATCAGAACCATTTGCAGAATTGAGTGATAATGATTCGTGGGGGAAATTCCTCATCAGACACTGAAAACGATTTTGCGACTTTGCTCAGCGATGTGTGAACTTGGCGCTATATTTCAGATTTCAGTGTTTTTGGTTTGATTATATTATTGAATTAAATTTATTATTATTTTTATGATTATTTATTATATTATAATTTATGATTTCGTGTTTCAAATTGTAACATACCCGGGATGTTTACTAGATTCTTGCTCGCACAGATTTCAGTGAGTTATTCCTAAAAATTACAGCCTACAATAAAAAAATACATATTTCCATTGAAAACAATGTACTGCTTTCAGCACAGAAATATGGACATAATCAGACCGCTAGGGAGGTTAATAGTGTGTGACTGTGGTGGGAAATTAGAGTGTAAGCTCTTCTGGTGCAGAAAATTATTTGACTTAGGCTCCATGTGCACAAGCCTACCATGGCCGCTGGCCTTGGGAAACCGCAAACCGTGGCAAAACGTGACAACTGATGTTTTGTGTTTTCCTGCGGCCGGCGATCAAAACGTTCCTATCCTGAACGCGATTCTTCTGCTTTCAGGAGAGGGAGGTTTAACCTCATCTAGCCTCAGCAGCTACTAAACACTACTAACAGCCTATGTGTACATGGACACAGGCCTTTATGGAGTTGACTTTAGGAGGCTTGGCAAAAAAAATGCCAAAAGCTCCTAAACTCGAGTTTAACAGCTACTCCTGTACATGAGCCCTAAATGTTCTCTGTACAGCACTATGGAATATGTTGGAGCTATATAAATGTATAATAATAAGAGTGTGTGACCAGGGGCGGACTGACAACTCATGGGGCCCCCACGCAATAGGGGATCATGGGGCCCCTGTGTCCTTGCCCAAACTCAAAAAAGCCTATGAAAAAGGTACCAGGGGCATCTCATGGGGCCTCCAACTGACCCCGGGCCCTCGGGCAGTGCCCGAGTTTCCAAATGGTCAGCCCGCCCCTGTGTGTGACTGAGGTCGAGATCAGGGGCGGACTGACCATTTGGAAACTCGGGCACTGCCCGAGGGCCCGGGGTCAGTAGGGGGCCCCATGAGATGCCCCTGTTACCTTTTTCATATAACCTTTTTTGAGTTTGGGCAAGGAAACAGGGGCCCCATGATTCCCTATTGCCCGGGGGCCCCATGAGTTGTCAGTCCGCTCCTGGTAGAGATGGTAGAGTGTAAGATCCTCTGGTACAGAGACTGATGTGAATGGCTCAGTGCTCTCTGTACAACACTATGGAACAGGGGCAGACTGACCATTCGAGCACTCGGGCACTGCCTGAGGGTCTGGAGTCAGTAGGGGGCCCCATGAGATGCTCCTGGTACCTTTTTATAGGCTTTTTTTGGGTGTGCTTTGAGTGTGGGCAAGGACACAGGGGCCCCATGATCCCCTATTGCCCAGGGGCCCCATGAGTTGTTAGTCCGCCCCTGCTACGGAATATGTCAAAGATATATTAATGTATACTAATAATAATCTGACTGAGGTGGGACATTAGAATGTAAGCTCCTCTGGTGCAGAGATTGATGTGAGTGGCTCAGTGTTCTCTGTACAGCACTACGGAATATGTCAGAGCTATATAAATGTATAATAATAATAGTGTGTGACTGTGGTAGGGATGGTAGAGTGAAAGCTCCTCTGGTACAGAGACTGATGTGAATGGCTCAGTGTTCTCTGTACAACACTATGGTATATGTCAGAGCTATATAAATGTATAATAATAGTGTGTGACTGTGGTAGGGATGGTAGAGTGAAAGCTCCTCTGGTACAGAGACTGATGTGAATGGCTCAGTGTTCTCTGTACAGCACTACGGAATATATCAGAGATATATAAATGTATAATAATAATAAAAATAAAAATTATTCCTGCGCCAAAGAAAACTACTACAGGATCTACACTGCTGCGCACTGTGAAAAAACACAAATAATAACAGGTATAAATAAACAGCGCAAACATAGACCTCTACATACAATTAATATATAAAGTGTATATTATTCCTAAATATATCATAAATCATGTTAATAGTGAATGTCCACCAAAATAAACACCAAAAAGTTTGTGAAATATGAACAATTCATGTAAAATATAAAATTCAAAAAATTCTGCGGATGCAGAGAGACTTCCACCTTCCACCCGTGCAAACCAACATCAAATACACTCACCAGATTTTGGTGAATGGGACGCCTTTAAGGGATCCTAAACCCTCTTTAGTGTCCACTCTATAGGATTCCTCACCATCAGAATAGGCTCCACCGTTCAACCAGGAGGAAAAAAACTCAAATAGTGTAATAATGCCAATTGATAGTATTAATAAAATCAAAGATTAAGGCCACTCACATTTCAGCCACTTTAATTAGGCACATTTATTAAAACAACCTCTTCCAGATGGACAATGAGTAATATACAGCCTCCTCAGGAATCTCACATCACAGCTCCAGGATACAGCAGACGATCCACAGAGAAACCCATACACAGATCCCAAAGATGGCCGCTGGAACGCACCGCTCGGCGTGCGCTCCACTCACCGGAGAACGCCCGATGGGAGGGGCGAAACGCGTTGACGCATTTCCTGTCTATACCTCATACGTCTGACGTCACTTCCGGTGAGTGGAGCACACGCCGAGCGGTGCGTTCCAGCGGCCATCTTTGGGATCTGTGTATGGGTTTCTCTGTGGATCTTCTGCTGTATCCTGGAGCTGTGATGTGAGATTCCTGAGGAGGCTGTATATTACTCATTGTCCATCTGGAAGAGGTTGTTTTAATAAATGTGCCTAATTAAAGTGGCTGAAATGTGAGTGGCCTTAATCTTTGATTTTATTAATACTATCAATTGGCAATATTACACTATTTGAGTTTTTTTCCTCCTGGTTGAACGGTGGAGCCTATTCTGATGGTGAGGAATCCTACAGAGTGGACACTAAAGAGGGTTTAGGATCCCTTTAAATCCCTAAAAGGCGTCTTATTCACCAAAATCTGGTGAGTGTATTTGATGTTGGTTTGCACGGGTAGAAGGTGGAAGTCTCTCTGCATCTGAAGAATTTTTTGAATTTTATATTTTACACGAATTGTTCATATTTCACGAACTTTTTGGTGTTTATTTTGGTGGACATTCACTATTAACATGATTTATTATGCACTTTATATATTAATTGTATGTAGAGGTCTATGTGTGCGCTGTTTATTTATACCTGTTATAATAATAATAGTTTGCGACTGAGGTGGGACATTAGAGTGTAAGCTCGTCTGGTGCAGAGACTGATGTGAATGGCTCAGTGTTCTCTATACAACACTCCGGAATATGTCAGATATATTAATGTATACTAATAATAATACTGTGTGAATGATGGGACATTAGAGTGTAAGCTCCTCTGGTACAGACACTGATGTGACTGGCTCAGTGTTCTCTATACAACACTCCGGAATATGTCAGATATATTAATGTATACTAATAATAATACTGTGTGAATGATGGGACATTAGAGTGTAAGCTCCTCTGGTGCAGAGACTGCTGTGACTGTTTTCTGTGATTTGTACTGATGACAGGAGGACCTCTTATATCTCATGCTGTAAGTGGACCTCTATGTTCTGTGTGTAGCACATAGAAAATCCCACCATTAGTCGGTAGAAGATACGTCACACGCTGATTGTAAACCTGGAAGCACTTTTCTGCTTCATGATTATTTTAAACTCTATATGTTGCTGGAAAACGATTGTTTGGTTGGGCGGTGTCGCCCGTGCTCCCTCGGCACCTTGTCTTCATCGCCTAGAGGGAATTGTGGGCCTTCAGGAATCATACCGGAGAACAAGATCCAGACAAGAAGCGATGTATTAAGAAGAGTTTTGTAAGACTACAAGAAGTTTGCACTGATTGATTATGCATTAAGGGTTTTATATGTGGGTCATTGAGGAAATCCATGCATAATTCTGACTTAAACAGCGCAGAACTACCAGAGAGGAAAACTTCATGAGTATATCATGGAGATGTTTAAAGGAGAATCAACATCGCGGATACAAATCCGGGGAAGGAAAGCAGAAAAGCAGTGTAAGGATTTTGCAGACGAATGTTTTATTCCACAGGCTCTACAAAGCAAGGAAGATTTAAGTATTAGTTAAGGAAGGGGGTCTTTACAGTAAAAGCTCAGGGTGAGCCCAGCCAAGACTGATATTTTGGTGGATTCTGGCAGTCTATTCTATCTCTTAAGAACGCTATTGGTGGTCTGTTGGTGTTCCAGAGTCTACACACCTGCTGTACCTATTATGAGGGGTTCCCACTATCCATGCGCTGAGTTTTGGGGTCTACACTCCTTCTCTACCTACTGCAATGGGTTCCCACTATCCCTTTGCTTAGTTCCTGGGTCTACACACCTTCTGTGCCCATTATAAGGGGACACCATTCCTGTGCTGAGTTCTTGGATCTACATTCCTGCTGTGCCCATTATGAAGGGTTTCCACCATCCCTGTGCTGAGGTACTGGGTCTACACTCCTGCTGTGCCCATTATGAGGGGTTTCCACCATTCTTGTGCTGAGTTCTTGGATCTACACTCCTGCTGTGCCAATTATGAGTGGTTCCCACCATCCCTGTGCTGAGATCTTGGGTCTACACACCTACTGTGCCCATTATGAAGGGTTTCCACCATCCCTTTGCTAAGTTCTTGGGTCTACACTCCTGCTGTGCTCATTATGAGGGGTTCCCACAATTCTTGTGCTAAGTTCTTCGATCTCCATTCCCGCTGTGCCAATTATGAGGGGTTTCTACCAACCCTGTGCTGAGTTCTTGGGTCTACACACCTTCTGTGCCAATTATGAGGTGTTCCCACCATCCCAGTGCTGAGTTCTTGGGTCTACACACCTTCTGTGCCAATTATGAGAGGTTCCCACCATCCCTGTGCTGAGTTCTTGGGTCTACACTCCTGCTATGAAAATTATGAGGAGTTCCTACCATCCCTGTGCTGAGTTCCCGGGTCTACACACCTGATGTGCCAATTATGAGGGGTTCCCACCATCCCTTTGCTGAGTTCTTGGGTCTACACACCTGCTGTGCCAATTATGAGGGGTTCCCACCACCCCTGTGCTGAGTTCTTGGGTCTACACACCTGCTGTGCCAATTATGAGGGGTTCCCACCATTCCTATGCTGACTTCTTGGGTCTACACTCCAGCTGTGAAAATGATGAGGGGTTCCCACCATCCCTGTGCTGAGTTCTTGGGTCTACACTCCAGCTGTGAAAATGATGAGGGGTTCCCATCATCCTTGTGCTGAGTTCTCAGGTCTGTGTGACAGCTGTGCCCGTTATGGTGATCTTCCACCATCCCTGCTGAATTCATGTTTGTTTTATGTTAGAGAACATGTGCCAGGAGGAATTGGAGCACACAAGTGGTTGGGAACACCCAGAACTCCAATGTGGATAAGACCAGAGCTGAGAATTTAGGCAGAGAGATCGCATTGTTGGAATATACAAGATGCAGGTATAGGAAGCCCGGGGTGACTAAGCTCACCAGACTCCACCTATAAGTAAATATCACATTTGGGTGGCCTGATTATTGGGAATATAAAAATACTTAGTTGTCTCTCAACTAAGGATACATAGTGATAGTTATTAGGACACAGTATAGGAATATTTTGATACACATAATTGTTGCAGAAATTTGTTTTTTTTTTGTGGTGATGTATTTTGCCTTTACTTTTCCTTCCTCTGGAGGTTGACAAACCAACATCTATTTTCACTGTAAGTCATGTATGTAAGGCTCGGTTCACACTGCTGCGACCCCACAGTCATGCGACCACCAATGTGACTTTGCATTGCGACTTTGTGACTTGAATGCGAGTTTGATGTTTTGGGACTTTGGATTAAAAACCCTCTGAAGTTGCAGCGATAAGACAAGATACAACTACTTTGCTACTTTTGTGATTTTAACATTGCAGTCTATGGCACTCATGTCCCACCAAACACACAGAAAAGTAGTGCGGGAACTATTTGTATTGTCACTGTGACCCAGGGGCAGACTGACCATTTGGAAACTCGGGCACTGCCCGAGGGCCCGGGGTCAGTAGGGGGCCCCATGAGATGCCCCTGGTACCTTTTTCATAGGCTTTTTTGAGTTTGGGCAAGGACACAGGGGCCCCTGATCCCCTATTGCCCGGGGGCCCCATGAGTTGTCAGTCCACCCCTGCTGTGATCTAAATGGCACCCCCTGAAACAGGGGTGGACTGACAACTCATAGGGCCCCTGGACAAAAGGGGATCATGGGGCCCCTGTGTCCTTGCCCAAACTCAAAAAAGCCTATGAAAAAGGTACCAGGGGCATCTCATTTGTCCCCCTTACTGACCCTGGGCCCTCGGGCAGTGCCCAAGTTTCCAAATGGTCAGTCCGCCCCTGCCCTGATATTATTGTGTTTTACTTGTCTTGCGACTTTCTGTGCTGCAGGTTGCAGCAAGTTGCACCAGAAATCGCAGCAGAGTGAACCAGGGCTAAGGCATTACACAAATCAATAGGTCACAGATTAGATTTTTTTTATTTTTCAATCTGCGTAAGAAAATTACAACAACATCCTTATATTTTGGTTTACAGAAAGTTTTAATATGCAAAAACAATTATAATTAACCCCTTCCCTCCTGAGGATTTACCCCCCTTCCTGACCAGGCCAATTTTTGCAATACGGCGATAAAATACATTAACTGACAATTAATTGATATTTGATTGCCTCTGCGTTTTTTAATTTTTGTGCTATAAAAAATACCGACATTTTTGAGAACAAAACTATATTTTTGACTTTATGCTATAAAAAATTTTATTTCATCATAAATTCGGGTCAAATGTATTCTGCTCCGTGTCTTTGCTAAACAAAAATCCCAATACATGTAAATTAATTGGTTTACGTGAAAGTTATAGCGTCTACAAATGGCCGTATAGATACTGGACTTTTTATTTATTTATTTATACCAGTAATGACAACAATCAGAGACTTATAATGGGACTGCGGCAGGCATTCTGACACTGGGGTGGGGGGGGAGGAACTGACTAACTACCGCTGACATCCCCAGTGACACCAATACAGTGATCAGTGCTAATAAAAAGCGCTGACACTGTACTAATTGCACTGGGTAGGAAGGGGTTAACATCTGGGGCAATCAAAGGGTTAACTGTGTGCTGTTTTACACCATGTGCTGTGTGTGTTTTACTAGGGAAACGTGTTGCTGTGTATTTCTCTGCTGTGCAGAAGGGTTCATGAGGGAATAACACAAAGTGCAGGAGTCAGGGGTAAGTAATGCAAAGATCAGGAGTAATAAATGCAGAGTTCAGAGGTCAGGAGTAAGTAACAGAGTGCAGGGGTCAGGAGTAAGAAATCCTGAGTTCAGAGGTCAGGAGTAAGTAACAGAGTGCAGGGGTCAGGAGTGAGTAACGCAAAGTTCAGTGGTGAGTTGCAAGTAACACAGAGTTTAGAAGTCAGTGGTATATAAGACTGAGTTCCGGGGACAGAAGAAGGTAAAGCAGAGTTCAGAGGTCAGTAGCAAAAAACTCAGAGTTTAGAGGTCAAAAGTAAGCAATGTAAAGTTCAAAAGTCAGTAGTATGTTAAGCAAAGTGCAGAAGTTAGGATTAAGCAACTCAGAATTTAGCAGTATATAACACAGATTTCAGAGATCAGGAGTACGTGACCCAGAAAGCAATAGTAAGCAATGCAGAGTGCAGGGGTCATGAGCGAGTAACACAGAATGCAGGGGTCCAGAGTAACTCAGAAGTCAAGAGTACATATCGCAGAGTGCAGAGGTAGGGGTACTGCATAGTGCAGGGGTCAGGCCTATGTAACCTAGAGCTCAGAAGTAAGGCAGTGTTCAGAGGTCATGAGTGAGTAACACAGAGTGCGGGAGTAAATACCTCATAATGCAGAGCCCAGGGTCAGGAGTTTGTAAGTCAGGGTGCAGGGGTCAAAAAGGGTAGCATAGAGTGCAGGGGTCAGAAGTAAGCAACTGAGACTGCAGGGGTCAAGATTGAATGATGCAGGGGTCAGGATGGAATGACACAGAGTGCAGAGATCAGAAGCAAGCAACTGAGACTGCAGGGGTCAGGATTGAATGATGCAGGGGTCAGGATGGAATGACACAGAGTGCAGGGGTCAGGATGGAATGACACAGAGTGCAGGGGTCAGAAATAAGTAGCTTAGACTGCAAGGGTCAAAAGTAATACAGTCTTCAAAGGTAATGCAGAATGCAGGGGTTAGGAGTAAGCAACTAGCACTTTTCTCAGCTTTGCATTGTCTATTGCTCCTCTGATCTGAAGTCGGGAAGGTTTTATATCTTATAAAAGCAGCCACAGCCTAAGTAAAATAGCCAATGCCCTGCCAGCATGCTGCAGAGAAGGATCATTGATCTCTAAATGGTTGTGCTACAAAGGTCTGTTAGAACTAAGACTCTCCAACCAGGATGGAGCATGAGCTTTGTTAATTGGAAAGCTTTAGATCTGACTCAACACAGAGTGAGTCGGATCTCTGCAGAGAGACCACTGCTTTCACACGGGATCCTTCTCTACAGCATTGTCAGGGATTAGTAGCAAGGATTGGCCAGATCTGTGTAGGTACACTTAGGAAACTGAGACCAGACTATATGTAGTAAAGTAAGTTTATCAATAGTAAAACAAAAGGCAGCCAAACTCCAGAAACCAGGAAACACAGCAAACATGAAGTGAACCACAACCATGTAACAAAATACCTAACTAGCAACCTAACTAACAAGCAGCCTAACAAACAAACAAACAACACGGATAAGCAGACTAATACCTGTGATGCAAGGAGGAGGGGGGTGGGGGGGCACCAGGACAGGGAGTCAGGAACAAAGAGACCAGATACAAGGCAGCAGGGTACAGGATATAGGGCAAGAGCAAGATCAGTAGCAGGGTCAGGATAAAGAGCAAATAGTATCTGGCTAGCAGAGCAAACACTGAAGCGAGAGGTACTAATAGAGGAGGGACTAAATACCCTCACAGTAGCCAACATCAGGCGTAAACTGATCATTGAGATCTGCAGGCTTATGGGAGACATCAGCTGGTGGACATTGGAACTCCATTGTATCCTCTCTGGGATACAGTGACACCAGCAGGTGAACCAGGTCCTTAAAAGCATGCTGGCAGGGGACAGGCTTTTTCTATTTAGATTGTGTCTACTTTCTGCTTTGTAAAACATTGCACACCTTTCGTTTTGATGCATTTATTATTATATTTATCTTTTTTTAAAAAAAAAAAACTGAAAGACCATTTGGGGTTAAAGATACTATATATATATATATATATATACAGTATATATATATATAAATAAAATGAGGAACAGATAAATAATTTCAGAACTTTTTCCACCTTTAATGTGACCTATAAACTGTACAACTCAGTTTAAAAACAAACTGAAATCTTTTAGGGGGGGTAAACAAAAACAACTAAAATAATGTGGTTGCATAACTGTGCACACCCTCTTATAACTGTGGATGTAGCTGTGTTCAGATTCACATTCAAAATCATGTTAAGTAGGAGTCAGTACACACCTGCCATCATTTAAAGTGCCTCTGATTAACCCTAAATAAAGTTCAGCTGTTCTAGTAGGTCTTTCCTGACATTTTCTTAGTCGCATCCTACAGCAAAAGCCATGGTCTGCAGAGAGCTTCCAAAGCCTCAGAGGGATGTCATTGTTAAAAGGTATCAGTCAGGAGAAGGGTACAAAAGAATTTCCAAGGCATTATATATACCATGGAACACAGTGAAGACCGTCATCATCAAGTGGAGAAAATATGGCACAACAGTAACATTACTAAGAACTGGACGTCCCTCCAAAATGGATGAAAAGACAAGAAGAAAACTGGTCTGGGAGGCTGCCAAGAGGCCTACAGCAACATTAATGGAGCTGCAGGAATATCTGGCAAGCACTGGCTGTGTGGTACATGTGACAACAATCTCCCGTATCCTTCATATGTCTGGGCTATGGGGTAGAGTGGCAAGACGGAAGCCTTTTCTTACGAAGAAAAACATCCAAGCCCAGCTAAATTTAGCAAAAACACATCTGAAGTCTCCCAAAAGCATGTGGGAAAATGTGTTATGGTCTGATGAAACCAAGGTTCAACTTTTTGACCATAATTCCAGAAGATATGTTTGGTGCAAAAACAACACTGCACATCACCAAAAGAACACCATACCCACAGTGAAGCATGGTGGTGGTAGCATCATAATTTGGGGCTTTTTTTTTCAACTGGAACTGGGGCCTTAGTCAAGGTAGAGGGGATTATGAACAGTTCCAAATACCAGTCAATATTGGCACAAAACCTTCAGGCTTCTGCTAGAAAGCTGAACATGAAGAGGGACTTCCTTCTTTCAGCATGACAACAACCCAAAGCATACATCCAAATCAACAAATGAATGGCTTCACCAGATGAAGATTCAAGTTTTGGAATGGCCCAGCCAGAGCCCAGACCTGAATCCAATCGAAAATCTGTGGGGTGATCTGAAGAGGGCTGCGCACAGGAGATGCCCTCACAACCTGACAGATTTGGAGTGTTTTTGCAAAGAAGAGTGGGCAAATATTGCCAAGTCAAGATGTGCCATGCTGATAGACTCAGACACAAAAAGACTGAGTGCTGGAATCAAATCAAAAGGGGCTTCAACAAAGTATTAGTTTAAGGGTGTGCACACTTATGCAACCATATTATTTTAGTTTTTTATGTTTACTTCCCTCCATCTAAAAGATTTCAGTTTGTTGTTCAACTGAGTTGTACAGTTTATAGGTTACATTAAAGGTGGAAAAAGTTCTAATATGATTTATTTTTGTCTCATTTTTTTACATCACAGAAACCTGACATTTTAACAGGGGTGTGTAGACTTTTTATACCCACTGTATATATATATACTGCTCAAAAAAATGAAAGGAACACTTTGTAATCAGAGTCTAGCATAAAGTCAATGAAACTCCCGGGATATTGATCTGGTCAGTTAAGTAGCAGAGGGGGTTGGTAATCAGTTTCAGCTGCTTTGGTGTAATGAAATTAACAAGCGCACTAGATGGTCAACAAGGAGACGACCCCCAAAACAGGAATGGTTATACAGCTGGAGGTCACTGACATTTTTTTCCCTATTCATGTTTTCTGACTGTTTTTCACTAGTTTTGCATTTGGCTAGGGTCAGTGTCACTACTGGTAGCATGAGGCGATACCTGGACCCTACAGTGGTTGCACAGGAAGGCCAACTCCTCCAGGATGGCACCTCAATACGTACCATTGCCAGAAGGTTTGCTGTATCTTCCAGCACAGTCTCAAGAGTATGGAGGAGATTCCTGGAGACAGGCAGTTACTCTAGGAGAGATGGACAGGACCGTAGAAGGTCCTTAACCCATCAGCAGGACCGGTATCTGCTCCTTTGTGCAAGGAGAAACAGGGTGAGCACTGCCAGAGCCCTACAAAATGACCTCCAGCAGGCCACTGGTGTGAATGTCTCTGACCAAACAATCAGAAACAGATTTTATGAGGCTGGCCTCAGGGTCTGACGTCATCCAGTGGGCCCTGTGCTCACTGCCCGGCACCATAGAGCTCGACTGGCATTTGCCACTGAACACCAGAATTGGCAGGTTCACCACTGGTGCCCTGTGCTTTTCACATATTGTGATGAAATCCTTGGACCCATTGTCAGACCCTACACTGGTGCAGTGGGTCCTGGGTTCCTCCTGGTGCACGACATTGCCCAGCCTTATGTGATGAGAGCATGCAGTCAGTTCCTGAAGGCTGAAGAAATTGATACCATTGAATGGCCCCCACACTCGCCTGACCTAAATCCAATAGAACGCCTCTGGGATATCATGTTTTGGTCAATCTGACGCTGCCAGGTTGCACCTCAGACTGTCTAGGAGCTCAGTGATGCCCTGGTCCAGATCTGGGAGGAAATACCCCAGGACCAGGGGCGGACTGACCATTTGGAAACTCGGGCACTGCCCGAGGGCCCGGGGTCAGTATGGGGCCCCATGAGATGCCCCTGGTACCTTTTTCATAGGCTTTTTTGAGTTTGGGCAAGGACACAGGGGCCCCATGATCCCCTATTGCCCGGGAGCCCCATGAGTTGTCAGTCCGCCCCTGCCCAGGACACCATCCGTCCTCTCATTAGGAGCATGCCCCGACATTGTCAGGCATGCATATAAGCACGTGGGGACCATACAGACTACTGAGGACCATTCTGAGTTGCTGCAATGAAATTTCAGCAAAATGGACTAGCCTGCTGCATCATTTTTTCACTTTGATTTTCGTGGTGTCTTTGAACCCAGTGCATATCAGTATAGATATCCAGCAGGAGATTTTTCCCCATTGAGATCCGATGTATTTTCAAAGTGTTCCTTTAATTTTTGTGAGCAGTGTGTATATATATATATATATTTGATCAGGGTTCAACTTTAGAAAAAATCTTTTCATAGTAATTGCAATAAATGGCACCTTGATGGAAGCTTCCTCCACAAGCCTCCATCTAGCTAACAAGCTGTTCTGGCACGTTTGGTATAATGGGCATCGAGGAAGATTTTCCTCCCTCGCCTGGAAGAGCCCGAAGAGCGCCATCATTAGAATTGCAGGGATAACCTGTGGGAGCCGGTGATTTGGGCATATTTTATTTAACCAGTTTAGTGACGACTAATATTCAGGAATGGTGATCTGGAGCAGAATTACAATTTTCAGGGTCAAACAGGGATTTTGATTTTTCAGAGCGCTGTAAAGTCTCATGAGCGGTCGTTAAAAATAAATGAGAAAATAGGTTATCCCGGAGTCATTGTACAAGAAAATCAATAAGCTGCGTCTATTCACTTGGGCTATCAAAATCCTTGAAATTTGAACAAAAGTTTCACGTTCGGTGTGCTGACGGTTTTTTGAAATGTAAGTGGTATGGGCTCGGCGGAGAGAAATTCATTGTTCTATGTCTTTCCGACAGGAGGTACAACCTTGTCGAGCTTTGATGTGAAGCGTTAGGAGCCCCACATGTGAGACGGCAACGTCGATCTTTAAATAGCTCCTTGAAAGTCAATACAAATTGTGAAATTATGTGCCAGATCAGCAGGCTTTGAGAGTGAGGAGAGTCCGGCCCTACAGACAACTTGATTAGCGCCTCTTGGATGCTCCATAAATAACTACTAAGCTAGACTTTCCTATATAGGTTCCTCCCACATCAGGACATTTGCTCCATAGTCATCCAGTTGTGACCACCCATGATCCTAAAATAGGACAAGAAGCCTCTTTTTTTTTTATTTTACGATGAAATTGAATTATGTATTTTAGGTTTGGATGTCTGCCTGAATGGTTTTCTTGTGTTGTTGCTTCCAAAACCTTACTTTTTTGAAGCTGTAGTTTTAAGTTGACTGATGTAGCTATCAAGCTGAAACAGTTCAGTGTAAATTGAATAGCTGTATATTTAGGCTATATCTGGGCTATAAGCCAGAGGTTCTGGATGGACAGTTGAGTAAATGGCTCCATTTGCAGGCAGTATGCAGCTTATACACCATAGGTTCTGAATGTACAACTGGATAAATGGTTCTTTATGTAGACAGTATCTAGGCTATAAATCAACAGTTCTGGATGGACAGTTGGGTAAATGGCTCCATGTGTAGGCTTTATCCAAGGTATAAACCAGTGGCTCTTGAGGTACAACTGGATAAATTATAGTTTTATATGTAGGCTACAACAATGCTATAAACCAGCAATTCTGGATGGAAAGTTGGGTAAATTACTTTATATTTAGGCTTATCTGGGCTATAAACCAGCACCTCTAGATGGACAGTTGGGTATATGGCTCTATATTTAGAATGTATCTATGCTACAGACCAGAGATTCTGGATGTACAGCTAGATAAATGTCTCTATATATTTGCACCCTGAAAACCCATCTCTTCAGGGAAGCCTACCCCACCCCCTGCAAACTTGCCGACTTCCTCCACTCTTCCTACCACTCCATCCCCCACAGCTATCTCCTCCTGTGCCACCACCCCCTCCCTCCTAGATTGTAAGCTCCAAGGAGCAGGGCCCTCAATCCCCTCATGTTTTGCATTGTATTGGTATTGTTCTGTCACATGTTCTGTCCCCCTTTGTAATGTACAGCGCTGAGTGAACTATTGGCGCTTTATAAATACTGTATAATAATAATAATAATATATGTAGGCTGTGTCTATGCTATAAACCAGTGGTTCTAGATAGGCAGTTTGCTAAATGATGTTATATGTAGGCTTTTCTGAGGTATAAACCAGCATCTCCAGGTGGACAGCTGGGTACATGGCTCCATATGTAGACTGTGCCTATGCTATAAACCAATGGCTCTGGATGTACAATTGGACAAAAAGCCCTGTCATAGATAAAAGGATATGTTATGGGGGGAGTCCCTTCCTACTAGGGGCAGACGAGTTAACCAGGATTTGACAATAATAGTTGAGATTAGGCAATGGCATTGAGAGGAGTATTTTGTGGGTTCCAGAGGGACAGTAGTTTAAGAGAGGCAAGATATCCAGTCCTACTGAAGGATGAGAACTCATTGTGCCCACATTTTCTGAGTCCTTAAGTTGAGAGCAGTTAAAAGAACTGAGGCGTGGGTCTCAGAAGTCACCTGGTTTTCATCATACCAACCTGCAAGGAATGAGGAGTTTTGCTACTCAGAGGTCAACTGTTGCAGCCCCCTGACTCAGTCGAGCAAACAACTACCTCAGACTAAGTGCTGATATACTGTAATAGTCTCTTGCAGCTGGTGAAGTCACACAGGGACACTGGGCTTGGATATAGGTCAGACTGCATGGGTCCAGGCTAAGATACAGGCTGGTGTGGAAATGAAAAAACAAAAAGAGGGCGCAGCGGCCTAGTGCAGAAGCGGGACTATGTGCACTAGCCTGGAGGGGGCGTAAGTCCCTGCGCTCCACCTAAAGCCAATGGGAGCTCACTGGGTTACTTAGCATATATAAGAGAAGTGCAGACTCTTAGAGTGTTGGCTCTGAGGAAGAGGCTGAGTCCTCAAAACGCGTCAGCGAGTTGGTCATCCAGGGTTCCATCGTTGTGGACTCAGATGCTATATGGATTGAATGCCTATGTTTTATATGTCCACTATGAGTATGATACCTACTTTTTTATTCTTTCAATAAATATTTTTAAACGATAATGCAGTAGGTCGGTGCACCCTCTTTTTGTTTTTTCATTTGCATTTAGTGACTACCAAGGTCCGTTAAGGGCAGCAAGCAGTGCATATTCCAGAACATTCACATTGTCATTCTAGCCTCTGCTGAGTCCATCCCCAGCGCAGGAGTAAAGTATTCGCTGTGTTTGACAGGCTGGTGTGGGCAGGGTCACTGAAGCATGACACAGGCTGGAGTATTCAGAGTCAATGGAGCAGGATACAGCCTGGAATGTTCAGAGCCACTGGAGCAGGATACAGGCTAGAGTGTTTGGGACCACTTGAGCAGGGTACAGGTTGGAGATTACTGGAGGCTAAAGAGGCACTGTAGGCTCCAGCTACTAGCATGTGGACACACTGCTTGGATGTCAAGCCGCACTTCAGCTTGCCCTTTAAGACAGCGTTCCTTCCATAATTGGCTGTCATGGATGCAGAACCTTGAAGTCAATGGCTGCCCACAGAAGAGATCTGGCACTGGAGAATGGAACTTGTGAGTGTGCCAGGCTTTATATTGAGGCTGTATTCAGGATATAGACCAGCGGTTCTGGATGGGTAGTTGGATAAATGGCTGCATATGTAGGCTGTATCTGGACTAAAGACTGGAGCTCTGAATAACCTTATGACTATTGTCACCAGGTGAAAAAGTGAGGTTCCAATGATACCTGTCTAAGAGGTGATTTCCTCCTACATGCTGTTGTATCTCCAAGACAGGAACTTAAAAGAAATCTTCTTGGTGGTGCACAGACAGAAGAAAAAAAACCTGCTAGGGATTTTAACCTTTTCCTATCCAAAGCTAAATCTCAGACATGCTTTAATTATTTAGCTGTCAGATAAACTACTAGCATCAGCAGTTTCCCATTCACTAACATGGTACAAGTGTACATATTAGGGGCCTTGACCTCCTCCTGACTTTACCTATCTTCATGCTTGTTCCTGGCTTGTGACTGAAAGTATTGAGATTGAGAACAACCAGAAAACTAGTGTTCATCTAGCCATTAGTAGAAGATCCTTTAAGTCCTGTAAGTTTCAAGATGGGGCCTTCATGGATTGGACTTGTTTTTCCAGCACAGACCACAGATGCTTGATTAGATTGAGATCTGGAGAATTTGGAGGCCAACTCATTGTTGTGTTCTTCAAACCATTCTTGAGCCATTTTTGCAGGGTGCATTATCTTACTGAATGAAGTCGCTGCCATCAGAGAATACCGTTTCCATGAAGGGGTGTACGTGGTCAGCAACAATGTTTAGGTAGGTGTCAAAGTAAATCCACATGAATGGCAGGACCCAAGGTTTCCCTTTGCCGGGTTGTCTTCTAAATATAGTGCATCTTTGTGCCATCTCTTCACCAGGTAAGCAATACACACAAACCCAGCCATGATGTAAAAGAAAACGTGATTCATCAGACCAGCCCATCTTCTTCCATTGCTCCGTGGTCCAGTTCTGATGCTCAGCGGCCATTTGTAGGCAGTAGTGTATTTAGGTTTTGTGCTGCCCTAGGCAACACTAAAATTGGATGCCCCCCTCCGGGAGAGAGCCTGACATTGACCTACAATGCCCCTGCCCCCTCACCTGAGGGAACCATCCACTAACATACATTTCCCCCCACCCCCGGCGAGAGAGAGAGACACTCAACTTCACAGCTCTGGACATCCTTGGGAACCAGAGTCGGGCTCTGTATACACCATCAAGCAGCCCACAGCCTCTCTCGGATCCCACCTGGTCCCCATACTGCATGTGTCCCTTATTCTGTCCTTTGTTCTGGGGGGCAATGCTGCCCCCCTGAAAAGTGCCACCCTAGGCAAATGCCTTGTTTACCTTGTGGTAAATATGCCCTTGATTGTAGGCACTTTTGACTGTGGACACGGGTCAGCATGGACACCCTGACTGATCTGTGGCTACAGAGCCCCATTCACAACAAACTGAGATGTCCATTTTTTCTGCTTTCAACACATCAACTTCAGGAACAACATGTTTACATGCTGCTTAATATTTCCCACCAACTTTCAGATGCCATTGTAACAAGATAATCAATGTTACGAACTTAACCTGCCAGTGGTCATGAAGTTATGGCTGATTGGTGTATTTCATCCATTTAATTCCTAGAATGCACAGATAAATGTAGTAGACCGTTTAATTCCTGATAAATCCCTTATATATTTCATTACATTCACTATTTTTGTACTTCTCAGGATAAGTCTATAGTTTAGCGGTTGTGATTTGACTAGCAGATTAAAAAGATTTTCCACTTTCAGAGAGAAAGTGGGACACCTCTGTACTTACCCCCTGCTGATATTCAGTATGATGTCCCGCTTAGAACCCCCCACTGATCGGAATTTTTGCCGAAGCTGATGAGACACTCTGAGGCTACCACAGCTTGGAGTTGCACAGTTTTCCTTCAGCCGCTCCTTGGAAACCTGCCGCTTTTTCGATGGGATTCCGAGGCTGGACAGCACTTGAGGAACAAATCCCACCTTGGAAACCATTTGGGTTCTGTAGGTGGGCTGTGTGATGCCTGATGCAATGCTTAGCGGTAGTGATGAACACATTTTTATTTGCCCAAATATTTCCATGTTACGCTTTCGGATGTGGGCAAATTTTTCAATATACTTTAGAGAATCAAGACTTTTGTCAATTTCCCTTGTTACAAAACTGGTTATAACTCCTGAGCAGTGGTGGATCTCACTGGGAGAATTCAGGAGGCTCTCCAGGTCCAACACTCCCACACATGCTCATGGATTTTGGGCATACATAGTACGTTCAACAAAAGGTATTCAAGTACCTTGGGCGTACTTTGTACACTCTAGTCTTTCCCCTACCTGTGGTTACTGGCAATATATATATATATATATATATATATATATATATATATGCTTTTTGCAAGATAACAAAGCAAAATAGGACAGTAGTAAAATATGTCAATATACAACAGGAATTAGAGGAGACAACCTGATTATCATCACAACAGGTCCTAATAAAAATGTTGGCAAAATCATATTAACAGTCAGGTTCTGTTTTGTAATGCAGAAGCTCAGACGGAGGTTCCTCTTTGAATGCAGCCCACATACATCTTTTATTAGTTATTTTGATAAATACATTGTAAAATTATTATTGTCACAATCTCTTTATCTCACAAAGAGTTTATTGAGTTTCAAGGTAAGATACAGCGAACTTGAAAATAGAACATCAGTGTACAATTATCATTGATAATGTAAGGAAACCCAGAGGAGGAGACCCTCCCTTCCAAATAGGATACAGGTGGAACTACAATTCCAAAGTTCTGAGAAGGCTTGGATAATGAATAGAAGGTCCCATGTGAGTTTCTCAGCTATGAGGCCAATCAGTTTCGAATTGTAAAGCCTAAACGGGATTTCGTGCGCTGGTGCAGCGATTGGACCAGACATTTTAAATCTCTTTAGCTATATAGATTGGGACAATGTAAGTATAGAAAAAATGCACACAGGATTGGCATCAGGGCAGAGTGTTCTCCAGGTTTTGTTATTCTGGATCAGGGCCTGGAGCTTGAAGGCTTCAACGTGTCTTGGGTGGGATGAAGTCTTCAATGTTGTGTTTGGGTCTTGCTGGTGACCTGTAGGCCATGAGAGTGTGTCAGGAGAGAGCTGTGTGTTCCTGCCAAGAGACTGCACCGCATATTGGGAGGATTCCATGCCCACAGGACTTGGACAGCTGCAAGAGTCTAAGGAGACTGAGAAAGCTGGGGCGATTAACAAGCAAGAAATTTTAGGAATAATGAGAGAGCCCAAGTTGCTGGGAGAAACGTATCTAGAGGACAAGAGTGGGCCCATTCATTGAGGTGCTGCAGCAAGAGGCTGAGTGAGCCAAGATAGCCAGGGACCTGGGTCTGAACTAACCTGACAAGAGCAATGGTGCTGCATGTTGGCAGGTGCAGTCTGTACTCCCCACTGCAGGTGGTGATTGACCCAGAGCAGAAATGCAGCAAGGGAAGGAAGTCCTGGGGAACTTACCTCCTCTATGGGTACCTAGGAGCAGCTGTCTGATTGGATGCTGGAACTCTCCTGACCCCCATCTTGGGTGAGAGCAGAGATTATTTAAGTCCCTGCCCCCCTAAATTGATGCACATTTTATGCAAGTGGCTAGAATAGGGACAGGTTCCTTGCCTGTTAGGGACAGCACTTAGCAGCAGGGAAAGATTCTGGGGAGTAGGGAAAGTCCAGGGACTTTTCTTGTTGGGGTTAGACTGGGCAGGCCGCTCTTCCACTCCTCATTGCAGATGCTGTCAGCATCTCTATGAAGGCATGCCCGGTAAAGTGGGTGCAGGAACAGTGGGACCGATTGAAGAAAGCTAAACAAATAGTTTTGGACAGTCATAAAGACTTGGCAGAGGAAGGTGTCCTAGACCAGCTGCCGTTGCAATTAGGAGACCGGGTGTTGTTAAGAATCCAAAATGTGAAAGAGACAGTAAGCTGGAGCCCAAGTGGGAGCACAACCCCTATCAGGTGGAGAAACAACCATTCTCACCGACTCCTGTATATGATGTGGTCTCAGATAGACATGTGCAGTTCATTTCATTCCAATTTGAAATTCAGACTCATTTTCCCTTATTCGGAGATTTGGATGTATCTGAATTCTGAATTAACAATTTGAAACGAATCTGAAATAACAAAATGAAATTAGGCCGAAATTCGAATCGATTCAAATTTGAAAGCACCTTTGAAAACAAATTCAAATTCGAAAACAATACAAAACAAAGCACATTTGAAAACAAGAATAGAATAAAATAGAACAGAAAATAAACAGAAAATAATAAAATAGAATAGAAAATAAAAGAATATAGTAGAACAGAAAAGCAGAGAGGAAAAAAGAACAGAATGGAAAATAAAAGAATAGAACAGAATACAGTAGAAAATATTACAGTAAAACAGGACAAAATAGAAAGGAAAATAAAGGCATAGAAGAGAATAGAATCCATTAGAATAGAATAGAAAAGATTAGAATAGAAAATCAAAGGCCCTCGCTTCGGCAGGACATATACTAAAATCGAAACGATACAGAGAGGATTAGCATGGCCCCTGCGCAAGAATAGAAAATCAAAGACTAGAATAGAAAAGAATAGAATCAATTAGAATAGAATAGAAAAAATTAGAATAGAAATCAACGAATATAATAGAAAATATTAGTGTAAAAAAGAGCAAAATAGAACAGAAAATAAAGGAATAGTATAGAATAGATTAGAATAGAAAATCAATTAAAAGAATAGAAAAGAATAGAAAAGATTAGAGAAGAGAATCAAAGAATAAAATAGTATAGAAAAACAATAGAATAGAATAAAATAGAATATAACCGCCTTCCGAAATTTGAATTTTGAACAGAATGAATTTGAACAGAATATATTAGAATAGAAAATAATAGAAAAGAATAGAAAAAATTAGAGCAGACTAAAAGACTTTGCAAAAAATTGTGAGCTGCACTATGGTGACTAGAGATGAGCGAATCGAACATGACGAAGTGGAATTCGTTTCGAAGATTAGGAAATATTCGATTCGCGCCGAATCCGAAAATTAGCAAACTTCGGATGCACGAATCGAATTTTCCCAAAAATGGCGGCGACATGTGTGGCGACGGAGCGGGGATCTCTGGGAAGGCGCGCAGACAAGGCGCGCTGACCCATAATGCATTCATTCATGACATGTGATCGCATTAGCCAATCAGCAGCCAGCCAGCCAGCCAGCACTGTGTAATGGTGGAGCTATAAATCGCGGCCATCTTAGAATTCTCCATTAGCCTCCGGTCATTCAAGAGAGACAGACCTCTCTGTGTATTAGGGACAGAGTTAGGGCCACAGAGACTTTAGGGCCACAGAATCATTACTTAGGGCCACAGAATCGTTACTTAGGGACACAGAATCGTTACTCAGGGACACAGAATTGTTACTCAGGGACACAGAATTGTTACTCAGGGACACAGAATCGTTACTCAGGGACAGACACAGAATTGTTACTCAGGGACACAGAATTGTTACTGAGGGACACAGAATCGTTACTCTGGGACACAGAATCGTTACTCAGGGACACAGAATCATTACTCAGGGACACAGAATTGTTACTGAGGGACACAGAATCATTACTCAGGGACACAGAATCGTTACTCAGGGACACAGAATTGTTACTCAGGGACACAGAATTGTTACTCAGGGACACAGAATTGTTACTCCGGGACACAGAATTGTTACTCAGGGACAGACACAGAATTGTTACTCAGGGACACAGAATTGTTACTCAGGGACACAGAATTGTTACTGAGGGACACAGAATCGTTACTCAGGGACACAGAATCGTTACTCAGGGACACAGAATTGTTACTCAGGGACAGACACAGAATTGTTACTCAGGGACACAGAATTGTTACTCAGGGACACAGAATTGTTACTCAGGGACACAGAATCGTTACTCAGGGACACAGAATCGTTACTGAGGGACACAGAATTGTTACTCAGGGACACAGAATCGTTACTCAGGGACACAGAATCGTTACTCAGGGACACAGAATCGTTACTGAGGGACACAGAATTGTTACTCAGGGACACAGAATTGTTACTCAGGGACACAGAATTGTTACTCAGGGACAGACACAGAATTGTTACTCAGGGACAGACACAGAATTGTTACTCAGGGACACAGAATTGTTACTCAGGGACACAGAATCGTTACTGAGGGACACAGAATCGTTACTGAGGGACACAGAATCGTTACTCAGGGACACAGAATCGTTACTCAGGGACACAGAATCGTTACTGAGGGACACAGAATCGTTACTCAGGGACACAGAATCGTTACTCAGGGACACAGAATCGTTACTCAGGGACACAGAATCGTTACTCAGGGACACAGAATCGTTGAATTAAAGAGTATGTCAGACAACACGCAGAGGAGTGGCAGAGGAGGCAATGTTTCAGGAGCGAGCAGGCGTGGCAGCAGAGGAAGGGGTCGAGGCAGCACTAGTCGCAGCCAGAGGCCAGTGCTCCCGGTGTCATCCAGCGGTCGTGTCTCTACCGACAACCCTGCCGTCATCGATTGGTTGGCTCGGTCGTCTTCCTCTTCCCAGGTCACCTCTGACACCTACAGCCAACGGTCGGTGGGTACGTCAGACACAACCGTTAGTTGGCATGGCCCGGGAGCAAGCCCACTGAAATCACGTGTCCTCGACCTGCCCCTGTCCTTTGGTGTTCCCTCACCAAGCGAAGTATCGCATGCTGTGGGCTCAGCCCCACTGTACAGTGGGGAAGAGCTAACAGAGGGCGGTCAGGAACGGGGGGAGACATCCGCCTCTTCAGCAGCCAGGCGAAGAAGTACTGGCGAGGAGAGTGGCTCGGTAGCCGGTCTAGAGACAGGTCTGTCTCCTGACCCACACGCAGCCGAGGGGGCTAGTAGTGAGGCGGAGACCCTAATTGATGATGATGAGGCTGATCGCACTTGGCAGCCTCGTCGTCATCAGGCTATTGCTTCCGCATCATCAGGAGAAGAGGGTGCCAGCTTGGCAGCGAGCAAAACAGTCGGTGGGTTGCCCAGGAGGCAGCAGGGTCGCAGCAGTGTCAGTGGAGGCAAACGGCCACGGAGTAGAGCACCAGCTCCACTGCAGCCTACCACCACGGCCAGTAGTGGTGCCGGTGTGCACGGAGGAAGTAGCAGTCAGCCAGTGAGGAGTAGCGGGGGCAAAGTTTCCTACTCGGCGGTGTGGCAATTTTTCGTCAAGCCGCCCGAGGAAGTAAACGTAGCCGTATGTCGACTATGTGGCCAGAAAGTCAAGCGTGGCCAGGGGGCCAATGTTGGGACTACAGCGTTGCGTCAGCATATGCAGCGTCGCCATTCGGTGGCCTGGGAAAACCGTGATAAAGATATGGCGGTTCTGCCTGCCCCAGCCCCCGCTCCATCACCCGCTCCGTTACTTGCTCCGTCACCCGACGTCAATCGCCCTCTATCAGCCAGTCAAGGCTCCAACACCTCTGCTGAGGGGAGTTGTCGCTTGTTGGCATCTTCCGCTCGTTCAGATGCTCCTTCTCCTGCTACTCCTCTTCACGGATTCCGTCAGCAGTCTTTCTTGGAATCCGTTTCCAAGAGACAACAGTTTGCGAGCACGCACCCGACAGTGCAGAAGCTGAACGTCCTCCTGTCCAAGTTGCTGGTGCTGCAGTCCCTCCCTTTCCAAGTGGTGGACTCAGCACCTTTCCGAGAAATGATGGCTTGTGCCGCGCCGCGGTGGAGAGTGCCAATCCGGCATTTCTTCGCCAAAAAGGCAGTGCCAGCCCTGCATTCACATGTAGAAGAGATGGTGGGCCAGTCTTTGAGCATGTCGGTCTCTGCCAAAGTGCACGGCAGCGCCGACGTGTGGAGCTGTAACTACGGTCAGGGACAGTACATGTCATTTACGGCCCACTGGGTGAACGTGGTGCCGGCACAGCCGCACCAGCAACTTGGACAGGTCACGCCGCTTTTGCCTCCACGTTTGCACGTCCTTGGTCCGGCAAAGATGTCCGCCTCTACCACCTCTTCTTCCGCCGTGTCCTCAGCCGCCACCCCTGTGCCAAGTCCCATTACCCGACCGGCATATCACATGTGCAGGGCGCAACGGTGTCACGCTGTGCTGCACCTGGTATGCCTTGGCGAACGTAGTCACACAGGGGAGGAACTTCTGAGTGTGATGAACAGAGAAATCGACAGATGGCTGTCTCCGCGCAAACTGAAAATCGGAACCATGTTGACCGACAACGGAAAGAACATGGTGTCTGCTCTGCGTCAAGGAAGGTTGTGCCATGCGCCATGCATGGCTCACGTGTTCAATCTGGTTGTCAAGCAGTTCCTAAAATCCACCATCCCACTGCAAGACATCCTTAAAATGTCACGTAAACTTTGCATGCATTTCAGCCATTCCTACACCGCAAAGCACACCCTCCTTGAGCTGCAGCGGCAGAACGGAATTCCACAGCATCGCCTGATCTGCGACATTGCAACAAGGTGGAATTCAACCCTACATATGTTAGACCGCCTTTACGAACAGCGAAAGGCCATCACCGATTTCCTGATGTTACAAGCGGATAAAGGTACTCCCCTGTGTAACTTAGATGTCAGCCATTGGCAGCTCATGCGTGACACCTGCCGCTTGCTCAGGCCCTTTGAGGAGGCCACGCTATTCGTGAGTCGGCAGGACTATGGGATGAACGACGTCATTCCTCTGTTGCACGTCCTTGAACAAATGCTGTTAACAATGGCTGGTCAGGGTGCGGTAGACGTGGCGCACAGATCTCAACGCTACATGACCCCTGTGGGGGCAGGACAGGAAGAAGAGGAGGAGGTAGAGGAGGACATTGGTGCTCAGGAATTATTGAGTGAAATGGGTGGTTTTTCCACTCAGTGGACAGGAGTGGAGGAGCAGGAGCATCTGGTAGAGAAGGAGGAGGAGGAGACAGAGGACCCAGACGCACCGTGGCAGTATGCTGTGGAGATGGAGGCAGGGAGTCCCTCGCATTCCTTGGCACAAATGGCCCATAGCATGCTCGGTTGCTTGCGTAGCGACAGCCGAATAATAACCATCAGACAGAGGGATGACTTTTGGCTGTCCACCTTGTTGGACCCTCGCTACCGTTCAAAAATGGTGGTCTTTTTCACACCTGCTGAGAGGGAGGCCAAAATAACGTACTATAAAAACCACCTATGTAGTCAGTTGGTCTCTGCCTTTCTGCGCCAACGTCCATCCTCAGACACTGTGGGCCCTGTGCGCTCGCGTTCCGCTGCCATGGCAGCAGGGGAGGGGTGGGGTGGTAGGAGCAGTGGCAGCTCCACCAGCAGCGGCTGCCTCAGTCTGCAGTCGATGATGAGTAGCTTTCTTCACCAGCGCAGTGAGGAAACTACTAACCAGCCGCAGCAGCAGCAGCATCAGGAGGACCTGGAGCAGGACCTCAAACAACAGGCTTGGGCCTACTTGGACAGCACCCTACCAACCGAGGTAGACAATCCCCTTGACTACTGGGCAACGAAACTTGACCTTTGGCCCCAACTAGCTGAATTTGCCCTTGAAAGGCTGTCATGCCCGGCCAGTAGCGTGGCATCGGAGCGCGTGTTTAGTGCGGCAGGAGGTATTGTAACT
Organism: Staurois parvus; assembly: GCF_062004578.1. Classification (NCBI taxonomy): domain Eukaryota; kingdom Metazoa; phylum Chordata; class Amphibia; order Anura; family Ranidae; genus Staurois; species Staurois parvus. Next base: position 4,718,697 of record NW_028318493.1, read on the forward strand.
CCGCGGAGGACACGACTGTCCACCCAAAGTGTGGAGAGACTCACGTTTGTGAAAATGAATCAGGCGTGGATTAGTCTGGATTTCAAACCACCAGTTCCTGACACAACTGACTAAATCCGCCATGAATCATGCCCCAAACATGTTATTATTTTTAACATAGGCCTCTGTATGGCCTTCAATTTAAGCTGCTTACGCTTCGCCACTCTGCCATGGGCCCCTGTACCGCCTCCTCTTGCTGCTGCCAGGTCCAGAGTGTGTCATGGGTCCCTGTACGGCCTCCCATTGCTGCTGTCTCCATCGCCACACTCTGCCATGTGCCACTTTCAGGTCTCCTCACACTGCTGGTGGGTTCCATTTTGTCATAGGGTGCTGGCAGATTACGGGCCTCCCATTGCTGCTGCCAGGCCCGTAATCTGCCATGGGCCCCTGTACCGACTCCTCATGCTGCTGCCAGGCCCGTAATCTGTCATGGGCCCCTGTACTGCCTCCTCATGCTGCTGCCAGGTCCAGAGTGTGTCATGAGTCCCTGTACGGCCTCCCATTGCTGCTGCCAGGCCCGTAATCTGCCATGGGCCCCCGTACCGACTCCTCATGCTGCTGCCAGGCCCGTAATCTGTCATGGGCCCCTGTACCGCCTCCTCATGCTGCTGCCAGGTCCAGAGTGTGTCATGGGTCCCTGTACGGCCTCCCATTGCTGCTGTCTCCATCGCCACACTCTGCCATGTGCCACTTTCAGGTCTCCTCACACTGCTGGTGGGTTCCATTTTCTCATAGGGTGCTGTATGGCCTCCCATTGCTGCTGCCAGGCCCGTAATCTGCCATGGGCCCCCGTACCGACTCCTCATGCTGCTGCCAGGCCCGTAATCTGTCATGGGCCCCTGTACCGCCTCCTCATGCTGCTGCCAGGTCCAGAGTGTGTCATGGGTCCCTGTACGGCCTCCCATTGCTGCTGTCTCCATCGCCACACTCTGCCATGTGCCACTTTCAGGTCTCCTCACACTGCTGGTGGGTTCCATTTTCTCATAGGGTGCTGGCAGATTACGGGCCTCCCATTGCTGCTGCCAGGCCCGTAATCTGCCATGGGCCCCTGTACCGACTCCTCATGCTGCTGCCAGGCCCGTAATCTGTCATAAGCCCCTGTACCGCCTCCTCATGCTGCTGCCAGGTCCAGAGTGTGTCATGGGTCCCTGTACGGCCTCCCATTGCTGCTGCCAGGCCCGTAATCTGCCATGGGCCCCCGTACCAACTCCTCATGCTGCTGCCAGGCCCGTAATCTGTCATGGGCCCCTGTACCGCCTCCTCATGCTGCTGCCAGGTCCAGAGTGTGTCATGGGTCCCTGTACGGCCTCCCATTGCTGCTGTCTCCATCGCCACACTCTGCCATGTGCCACTTTCAGGTCTCCTCACACTGCTGGTGGTTTCCATTTTTGTCATAGGGTGCTGTATGGCCTCCCATTGCTGCTGCCAGGCCCGTAATCTGCCATGGGCCCCCGTACCGACTCCTCATGCTGCTGCCAGGCCCGTAATCTGTCATGGGCCCCTGTACCGCCTCCTCATGCTGCTGTCAGGTCCAGAGTGTGTCATGGGTCCCTGTACGGCCTCCCATTGCTGCTGTCTCCATCGCCACACTCTGCCATGTGCCACTTTCAGGTCTCCTCACACTGCTGGTGGGTTCCATTTTGTCATAGGGTGCTGTATGGCCTCCCATTGCTGCTGCCAGGCCCGTAATCTGCCATGGGCCCCCGTACCGACTCCTCATGCTGCTGCCAGGCCCGTAATCTGTCATGGGCCCCTGTACCGCCTCCTCATGCTGCTGCCAGGTCCAGAGTGTGTCATGGGTCCCTGTACGGCCTCCCATTGCTGCTGTCTCCATCGCCACACTCTGCCATGTGCCACTTTCAGGTCTCCTCACACTGCTGGGTGGGTTCCATTTTTTCATAGGCTGCTGTATGGCCTCCCATTGCTGCTGCCTCCACCGCCACACTGTGGCTCCACACTCTGGTTTTGGCCCCGTGACTGCCCAAATGAGTGAAGTGTGCGGTGATTCTAAGATCGACGGCACTCATCTGCATGTCATACTGACTGACAGTATTATTTCTCTTCCCCAGCAGACTCCAAGGGCATTTAAATTAAAGGTACAGTGTTCTGCACTAATATAAAGGCTCTCTGAAGCCTAGAAACACCCTTTTTATAAGTTAAATTCGCAGCGAATATATTCGACTCGAATCGAATTTATTCCGCGAATTCGCCGAATCAGCCGAATCGAATTTTTGAATAATTCGCTCATCTCTAATGGTGACATGAGCAGTGATCAACAAAGGCATTGTGAAAATTTTGATGAAATAGAATATAGTCACGCAACTCTTCATATAGCCCATATACCATCAAAAACACATGGATTGTGGATTGTAACGTCAGAATTATTATCGAATTCATTAGAATTGTTTTAGAATTCGTTGGGATTATTTTAGAATCTGTTAGAATTGTTTTTCAATCCATTAAAATTATGTTCGAATCTCTTGAAAATTTCTAATTCGGTCGAATTTGAATAAATGAAAGGAATTCCGAAAAGCGAACTAAACGATTTTAACTAATCGAATGAAACTAAATTAGTCAAATAATGAATTGAAACAACACAATTTTTTTCATTTTGCACGTCTAGTCTCAGAAGGACCTGAAGCAATCAAGAAGCAGCTCCACCACAATCTGCTGAGGTCCTGTGTGCTGGGTGGGGACTGTTCCACCAGACCTGCCACTGAAAGCCAAAACGGCAAACCCATGGATGCTCCACCAGTCCAGGAAGTCCCATTTGAGTGGTACTTGCCTCCCATTGCACCCTGGTCCCCTGATCCAAAGGAGGAGAGCTCTACTGAATCATCTTCAGACAGTGTGTAGGCTCCATCCCTGGAGGCCGCAAGCCCTGCTAACTCTCCGCACTCCTCCATGAACATCGCATCCAGCTCAGGTGATGGGCCTTTGGCTGGCCCTGTTGACCCTCAACCACCTGAGGTCTTAGAGTTTTGTGAAGAAGACAACAATTCTGAGGATGACCCCCCAGAGGACAGTGTGGTTTGCTGACCAAAACGATCTGACCATGGTCAGCTCCCTGCACAGTACTCTGATTATGTTGTTTCAAGTTTTCATGCTTTAATCTTAACCCCTTCACGCCTAAGGGGAAAACAAATGTTAATGCCTAAGTACAATTTTACAACTTTGACATGTGTTAGTAAAACCGTACATATCATCACAACTACTTTCTACATCCAGCTGAATTATACCTTGTTTTTTTCAGGACAAATTGGGCCTTCATTTGGTGGTAAACGGTAATGGATAACTCCTGATTTTTTTTTTATTATCAAAGGAAAACTGGCCCAAAATAGTAAAAAAAAAACATTTTCTTTTTAATTTAGCTGTGTGTTTCTTGTTACTACCATAACCTACCACCAAAGAACAACCCAAAATACATTTTCCAGCTCTTGACGATCACAGCGATACCATATATGTATGTTATTTGTTGTTTGTACCCGTAGTACAGCCCAGAAACAATAGGGAACATTTTATTTTTTGGTTTTTTTTACCTAAAACAGACTGACACTGATACCAATTAAAAAAAAAAATAATCCTGACCCTTGACCCTGACCTTTGACCTTGACTTTTGACCCTGACCTTAACCCAAACACTAACCCTGTCACTGAACTAGATCAAACCTTGATGTAGGTATTTTTTCTTTTATTTTTTAATATTTATTTATGTATTTATTTTTATTTTTTTTTCTCTCTGCAAGGAGAGAACGTATCTCTCTCTCCTCCATTCAGAGAGAAAAAAAACCAAGGGGGGCGGGCTTCACAGTGACTGATCACTGTGATAGTCAATCAAAGGCTATCGCAGTAATCATGTGACCCGGAATCAGGAGTCCCGGGTCCAGATTATTTGAACGGGATCTGGGGCTCTCAGTCACACCGCGGTCTTTGTGCTGGGAGCGCACTCCCAGCACAAAGGTAGGTACGCAAATATGCGGCCCTATGGAAAAAGCCCAGTTCTGTGAGGCCACATATTTGTGTGACGTTCGGTGTCAAGGGGTTACATATGTTTATTGTCGTTTTGCACAAGGTTTTGTTCTGTTTTGATGCCAAGGACAGCATCTGTCAAAGGGGGGGGGGGAGTGTAGGTAGGTGCAGTTTGTACTCCCCACTGCAGGTGGCCCTTAACCCAGAGCTGCAGTGCAGTATGGGAAGGAAGTCCTGGGGAACTTATGCAGGCCACACATGGGTCAAATTCCAAACAAATTTTCTTTAAAAAATCGGAAATTTTGTGCATTTCGTAATCTGATGGTGCCACCATTGATTTCGAAATTCGACCAACCAAGCCTTCAATTCCCCCTCATGTTGCTACAGAAAAGAATTTTCGTGGCCAAGAGTTTTCTTTTCTTTGCAGGTCACAGCTCATTTCTTTTTCATTTATATTTCCCGCATGATTCTCCCATCATCAAAATTCATTAGTTTTTCAAAAAATTTCCAACATGCCAGATCACTCGATGGTCGTACGAAAATCAGCCGTTTTTGTGACCCACTAAGGGTGCAAAATTCGAACGAAAATTCTTAGAAAAGATTTTTGAAAGAAACTTCTTTCAGAATTTGACCTGCGTATGAGCCAGCTTTAGTTCCTCTATGATTCCCTGTGGGTACCTGGGAGCAGCTGTCTGATTGGACGCTGGCCCCTTTGTGATTGGGTGACGGAAGAGCTTATTGAAGACTTTAGATTGTACGCCCTTTGATGGTTAGGGACCAGGGACGGACTGACCATTTGGGAACTCGGGCACTGCCTGAGGGCCCGGGGTCAGTAGGGGGCCCCATGAGATGCCCCTGGTACCTTTCCTAGGCTTTTTTGGGTGTGGTTTGAGTGTGGGTGAGGACACAGGGGCCCCATGATCCCCTATTGCCTAGTGGCCCCATGAGTTGTCAGTCCGCCCCTGTTAGGGACTGATGTGAAAGTATATGTAAAGTGCTGCGTAAATTGACGATGTTATAGAAGTACCTGAAATAAATAAATTGAAGTCCCTGCCTCCCTGAATAGGTGCGCATTCTACGAGTGGCTAGAGTAGAAACCGATTCCCCCGTCTGTTAGGGACAGCACTTAGCAGTAGGGAAAGGTTCTGGAGGAGTAGGGATTAAAGAGTTGGGATTAAAGAGAACCTGTTGCTTGCTTTGCACTGCCATTACGTTTGTAACCCATTGGGCTGGTTTCAACCATGGATGAAAGTGCATGACAGTTCCAGCCTCCATAGTTTTCAATAGGCCTTGTTTCCACCAATGTGCTGTGTTGTCATGTCTTGAGAAAATGTCCTGCTAAGTGCATTTCAATGTGTTTTGGATCAATGGAACCCCATTGCCTTTTCAGATTGAGGTAATAGGTGGCCATGTGATTTCCTTACAATGTATGCTGCAATGTGTAGCATCTGCCGAAACACATATCCATGCATGGAAATCCTTTTTGTATATTTCTACTAGAAACAAGCCCTTAGATCTATGGAGCCGGTCATACTCATCCTTGAAAGAATTTCAGCCACTAGACATGTGCAGAACAAAAACTATTTGTTTTGTTTCAAAATCTAACAAATGTTGTGTAGTTGGATTTGGTAAATTCCTCAATTCGGGATTTGTTTCGGAAATTCGTATTCAAAATTCAATTCGAAAACATTTTGACCAAATTCGAAAAGTCGTTCGAATTCAAAAAGATTTCAACAGAATTTGAAAAATTACAGGGAGCGGGGGACCAGTCCTTAAAGCGGAACTTCCCCATATTTGGCACCTTTTGGGGGGAAGGAAGAGCGGGTACTTGGTTTTGAAAGGTACCCGCTCCCACTTCCAGCTCAGTTCACCGCGGCAAAGTGACTCAGAAGTTCAGCCCCCTCCTCCCGCCTGCAGTCTCCTGGGAACTTTCACAGGTCCCAGGAGACTGCCGGACCAATCAGGAGGCGCGGCACGAGTCAAGCATGCGCAGTGGGCACCAGGCTGTGAAGCCGCAAGCTGTCACAGCCTGGAGCCCACAGTAGAGAGACCAGCGCCGTGGAGGAGAGAAGGGAGGGCGAGGGCATCGCTGGAACCCGGGACAGGTAAGTGTGTGTTTATTACAAGTCAGCAACTACAGTTTTTGTAGCTGTTGACTTTCACCCCCTTCCTGTCCGGACACTTTCACCCCCTTCCTGTCCAGGCCAATTTTCAGCTTTCAGTGCTGTCACACTTTGAATGACAATTGCGCGGTCATGCAACACTGTACCCATATGAATTTTTTAGCATTTTTTTGAGACAGATAAAACTTTATTTTGGTAGTATTTATTCACCACTGGGATTTTTATTTATTTTTTTGCTATATAAATGGAAAAGTCCAAACATTTTGAAAAAAAAGTGTTTTTCTTATAAAGTTTTGCAAATAAATAATCTTTCTTCATAAATCTTGGCCAAAATGTATTCAGCTATCTTTTTAGTAAAAAAAAAAAATCCCAAATTAGTTTATTAACCAAAAATTATCATTTTAAAAATGTTTTTTAAATTTTTATTTTATTATATTATTATTTAGGTTTTTTTTAACATACTGTCACCCTAGCCATGGTGACGCTGTACTATTTGTGGGGGGTGATGAAGATTTTTTTTTTTTCACATTGCTTCTATACCCATAAAGGCTGTAAAAGCAATAATTTCTCCTTCTCTCTGGCTGCAGCCATTGAGAAATACTGTGAGAGCTGTGATTGGTCACAGCTTGTCACATGGTACAAGGCTGTTGTAAATAGCCCTATACCATGTGACCTCTGTGATCATTCACAGATTTCACTAGTAGTAAGTAATGATGTCAGGAAGTGACATCTTGCTTACTACTATTCATGTGATCACTGACTTGATTTCTAATCAAATTTCGGCCTAATTTTGTTTCGTTATTTCGGAATAAAATAAAAATGTAATAAAACTAAAAAATGCACTTTTCCTACTTTTTATCAATCCAAGAATTAAAAATATATTGTTAATGTAGATAAAGAGTATACATTTAATTCTTTAACCTGTCCCAAAATTATGAGTTTGATAAGAAAATAGTGAAAACATGAATGGTTAGAAAAGTAGGAATAAACAAAAATCATCAGGAAAAAAATAGTTAAGGGGAGAAGGGGAAGAAAGAATTAATTAGGACTGACCAAAGGTTAATAAGAGGTTAAATAGAAACGCATAGCAGAAATACTGCTACAGGGTGGCAGGGGTGCGCAAAATCACATATATAAATACGTGATTTTGCATCTGCGGGTAGGGGGCGTGTGAGCCCTACACGCACCGCCATTTGTGGCCTCAGCTGTCAATCACCGGGTGATTACTCGCCAGCACTCAGTGATCGCTGAGTAATACCGACGGGGGGAGAGAACTGTAAGTAAACAAAACAGATCTCTCCCCTGTCAGCTCTAGCACACTGCTTTGTATGGCTTTGCATAGCATAGCCATACAAAGCAGTGTGCTTACAGTGGAAACACACACAGCCCCCGTAGTAAAACAGCACTCAGTTAACCCTTTGATCGACCCACGTTAACCCCTTCATGCCCAGTACCCTTAGTACAGTGTCAGTGCTTTTTATTAGCACTGATCACTGTATTGGTGTCACTGGGGATGTCAGTGACACCAAGTCAGTTCCCCCCAGCATCAGAATGCCCACTGCAGTCTCGCTATAAGTCGCTGAGCATCGCCAATACTAGTAAAAACAAATACAAAATCCCAGTATCTATACCGCCATTTGTAAACCCTATAACTTTCACATAAACCAATTAATTTACACGTATTGAGATTTTTATTTTAGCAAAGACATGGAGCAGAATAAATTTTGGCCTAAATTTATGAAGAAATTAGATTTTTTAATTTTCTCTTACTGGACAAAAGTTGAAAATACTGTTTTTTTCTCAAAATTGTCACTTTTTTTTGCTTATAGCGCAAAGAATAAAAAACGCACAAGAGATCAAATACCACCGAAAGAAAGCTCTATTTGTGGGAAAAAAGGACGTACATTTCATTTGGGTGCAGCGTGGCATAACCGCGCAATTGTCAGTTAAAGTAACGCAGTGCTGTATCGCAAAAAATGGTCTGGTCAGGAAGGGGGGTAAAGCTTCTAGAGGGCAAGTCGTTAAATAAAAATGTTTTACTTGTCAAGTTGTTGTACCTGATATAATATGTAGACGGAAGCTCATCCCTTTGATCTGCAGATATATAATACATAGTAGATACAAATGAAATCATGGTAATTTGTATCTCTATCTCTCCTCTGAACAATGTTTATAAACATGGTGTCAGAAGGTCTGTTTTTTCATATCTAGACCTTGTTCTCAGAGGGCGTATGAATCCAGGCAGGCAGACCCACTGCTGTCAATTCGGAGGCAGCGACTGCGCGGACACAGTGCGACATCCGTGCTGGTGCAGGTGCACGGCCCCGAAAGCACCTTGGGACACAGTTTAATGACTTCATTAACCTCCCTAGCGGTCTGATTATGTCAGTATTTCTGTGCTCAAAGTGGTACATTTTTTTGCATGGAAATATGTCGTTTTTTATATTATAGGCCTGTAATTTTTAGGAATAACTCACTGAAATCTGTCCGAACAAGAGTCTAGTAAACATCCCGGGTATGTTAAAATTTGAAACACGAAATCATAAATTATAATATAATAAATAATCATAAAAAATCATATATTACTTTCACCTTTTAAGTTGCATTATTGAAATAAATTAACTTTTGCTCATAATTCTAATTTTCCGAGTTTCACCTGTATAATATAATAAATAATCCTAAAAAATAATAATAATATAATAATAATAAATTTAATTCAATAATATAATCAAACAAAAAACACCGAAATTTGAAATATAGCGCCAAGTTCGCACATCACTGAGCAAAGTCGGAAAATCGTTTTCAGTGTCTGATGAAGAATTTCCCCCACGAATCATTATCACTCAATTCTGCAAGTGGTTCTGATTTACTATCGCTGTTCTCTAGCCGGTCTAAAACTGCTTTTGACCTAAAGGGACGCTTTTTGGACGCCATGGACATTCCTCAGTTTCCAGGCAGAAAGAACAGTAAAAATGCAGGCAGGGCGCAGGACAAAGCACTCGGGACAAAATGTATGTGAAATGGTTTGATACAGGAATGTTATACTATGTGATTTTAGTGTATTTAGTGAATGTCACTTTTTCACATTTTTACATTTCCCGATAGTTCCGTCCCCCGTACGTCCCGACGTCGCAGGGAATGGAACCCAGAAGACGGATGCCGGCATCCACCGGAGGACATTACAGGGGACACTGCAGGAGGGACATCACAGGAGTGCAGGACAAGGTAAGTAAAGAAGAGATCCCGGAGCAATGCTGCAGTGTATTCCCGAGTGTAGCTCGGGGTTACCGCTTGTGGTGCTGAAACTTTACCCCGAGCTACACTCGGGAATACGACCAGGGAGGTTAAAGTGCAACTCCGGAAAGAAATAAAAAAAGCAAAGGTGCTGCCCCGGTACTTATCTCACGAGCCATCAGTCCTCATGCAAGCAGGGGGCTGAATTTTGGGAGGAGTTATGTAAATATCAAAATGCATTGATGGGTTGATGTCAGTCTGGAGGAGCGGGTGTTTCTAGGCAGGCTGTATTTGCATGCAGATTGGCTGAGGTAATTTGTCCATGATTGAAAGAACTGAAATCCAATGAATTTTATTTATTTATTTCAGGTACTTATATAGCGCTGTCAATTAACGCAGTGCTTTACATATATATTGTACATTCACATCAGTCCCTAACCCTCAAGGGGCGTACAATCTAAAGTCCCTAACTTACATTCACACATAGTATCATAGTTAGTCTGGCTGAAAAAAAGACAAAAGTCCATCCAGTTCCACCATTAAAAAAAAAAAAAAGTTATAATCCTACACCCACAGTTGATCCAGAGAAAGGCAAAAAAACCCCAGCAAAGCACGATCCAATTTGCTCCTCCAAGGGAAAAAAATTCCTTTCTGATCCCGCGAGAGGCAATCGGATATTAACTGGATCAACTTAACCTATAAATGTTATATCCAGTTATATTCTGTGTATCCAAGAAAGAATCCAGGACTTTTATAAAGCAATCCACTGAGCTGGCCAGAACCAACTCTTGAGGGAGTCTATTCCACATTTTCACAGCTCTTACTGTGAAGAAACCTTTCTGTGTTTGGAGATTAAATTTCTTTTCCTCCAGACGTAAAGAGCGCCCCCTTGTCCTCTGTGATGACCTCAGGGTGAATAACTACACCGAGTTCACTATATGAACCACTGATGTATTTATACACGGAGATCATATCCCCCCTTATGTATTTATACATGGAGATCATATCCCCCCTTATGTATTATACATGGAGATCATATCCCCCTTATGTATTATACATGGAAATCATATCCCCCCTTATGTATTATACATGGAGATCATATCCCCCCTTATGTATTATACATGGAGATCATATCCCCCCTTATGTATTTATACATGGAGATCATATCCCCCCTTATGTATTATACATGGAGATCATATCCCCCTTATGTATTATACATGGAAATCATATCCCCCCTTATGTATTATACATGGAGATCATATCCCCCCTTATGTATTATACATGGAGATCATATCCCCCCTTATGTATTATACATGGTGATCATATCCCCCCTTATGTATTATACATGGTGATCATATCCCCCCTTATGTATTATACATGGTGATCATATCCCCCCTTATGTATTATACATGGAGATCATATCCCCCTTATGTATTATACATGGAGATCATATCCCCCCTTATGTATTATACATGGAGATCATATCCCCCTTATGTATTATACATGGAGATCATATCCCCCCTTATGTATTATACATAGAGATCATATCCCCCTTATGTATTATACATGGAGATCATATCCCCCCTTATGTATTATACATGGTGATCATATCCCCCCTTATGTAGTATACATGGAGATCATATCCCCCCTTATGTATTATACATGGAGATCACATCCCCCTTATGTATCATACATGGAGATCACATCCCCCCTTATGTATTATACATGGAGATCACATCCCCCCCTATGTATTATACATGGAGATCACATCCCCCCTTATGTATTATACATGGAGAACATATCCCCCCTTATGTATTATACACGGAGATCATATCCCCCCTTATGTATTATACACGGAGACCATATCCCCCTCTTATGTATTATACACGGAGATCATATCCCCCCTTATGTATTATACATGGTGATCATATCCCCCCTTA